>NC_079898.1:10774130-11074130 GCF_024868665.1 Triplophysa rosa
ATAGTCTTTATTTTATATATGCACAATTTAGAATGTTTTAGACTGTAAATCGTATTATATTGTATTGTCATTGTGTTGAATGTCTGTACTAGAAGCTTCCAACACCAAAGAAAATTCCTTGTGTGTGCAAGCACACTTGGCAATAAAGCTCTTCTGATTCTGATTCTGATTCTGATGTTGTTGACACATCTGCTTTTTATCATTTGTTGGGCCAGAATAAACATTCCAGTTTTGATCAGATGCTGTTTTGGACTTTCCAAAGCTACACTGTCAGGGTCCACATTAAAAAACACTATAGTGTAGTGTTTCACTAAAGTAAATTGTAGTATATTATAGTATGTTATAGTATGCTATGGTATACTAGTATAGATACTATAGTATTCTGTGGTAAATTGATCAACTGTAGTAAATACTGTACATTGTAGTATCTACTATAGTAAGGTTAAAAACAATTTATTTATAGTACTAATAATACTAAAGTTTGTCTGCTTTCCAATCTTTAGGTGAGCCAGAGTTCCGCTATGTCGCTGGGATGCATGGAAATGAAGTCTTGGGCCGTGAGCTCCTGCTAAACCTCATGCAGTTTATATGCAGCGAGTATAAGCGAGGCAATCAGCGTGTCGTACAGCTTGTGAAGGACACACGCATCCATCTGCTTCCATCAATGAATCCAGATGGATATGAAATGGCCTATGAGAAGGTGTGAAGCAAAATGATCGAACATAAGGCTGTATAACAGGTTTGATGTGTTAAAAGAAGAAAGTAATTCGAATTCGGCATCTGTTTGTCATCAGGGATCTGAACTTTCTGGTTGGGCTCTCGGACGCTTCAGCTTTGAGGGCATCGACATGAACCATAACTTTCCCGACCTCAACAACATCATGTGGGACGCTCAGGAGCTGGCCACAGACAAGAGGAGAGTGAGCAACCATTACATCCCAATGCCCGAGTACTACACCTCAACTGAAGCTTTAGTACGTACACCTGTAAAATATGCTCTATTGTAGCCTTTTTGTTATTTTATAATGCAATGTTTACTTATAAAACACAGTTGTTTAAAGTTATTGATTGATCTGGTAGATGCTTTATCCAGTAAGTGCATTGAAACGGAGTTCGTAACATTGGAGATGTTAGCCCCATGCTTTACCAGTTGAGCTTTTTGAAAACAACTATTTCATTTTTAGATAAGACCTCCATGGTAGCTGGCCAAAAAAGTTAGAGATATTTTGAGAGTTTACCCACAGACTTTTTGTTTCATTGTGACACAATAAAACAAGGACTAAAAAGTCACACTTATTGGACTTTTAGACTCTTATATGATGAGGACACACTGCACATTTGCATGGAATGTGGGAACTTCCTCTCAGCTGAGGCTCCCTGTGCCGGGGCCTCCAGAAGAAAATAAAACACACTCGGTTGAAGGAACAGTCCACACATTACTTACACACAATCTCGCAGGCAAAGGCATACATTTGCACTTCATCCATAAAAATGAACCATCTCCTCTGCAAGCTTAAATATGGAGACATGTTTGATAGAACTAAAAGATCTACTATGAGTTTTAGGATCATTATTAGGTGGAGTTTCAAGTTTGTTTGGGGGTGGGCCAGGAGACTTGAATCAGTGTAAGGAATTTTATTTAGCTAAAAATGGCAAAAAGTGGCTCTGGTTTCATTCAACTCACTCCAAAACCACAATCAATGAGCTGGTGGACCAAAGCATGTTTCAGCATGCCTTATACCCAAGATCTTTACACAAGATTGCCAGCATTAGTCAAATCATTACTACAAAACGCTCAATAAAATATACTATAGTGTGATAGTCTTAAAGGGATAGTTTACCCAAAAATGAAAATTCTGTCATCATTTACCCACCCTCAGATTGTACCAAACCTGTATAAATTTATTTTTGTTATGTTAAACACAACGGAAGATGTTTGGAAGAATGTCAGTCACCCCATTGACTCCCATAGTATTTATTTTTCCTACTATGGCAGTCAATGGGGGATGAAATCTGTTTGGTCATCAGAACAATGAAATGTATACAGATTTGGAACAACTCAATGGTTAGTAAATTATGATAGAATTGTCATTTTTGGGTGAACTGTTCCTTTAAACTCCAATTTAAGCCTAAACCATATCCTTCTAAGATTCCAGTTGTATCTATATATTTGAGTTGTATATGGCATATATACTGCTTGTCTGCTTATATTAGATTAAATATAAATGCACATGTGCTCATGTCTAGATTGCTCCAGAGACGCGTGCTGTAATCAGTTGGATGCAAGACAATCCATTTGTTCTGAGTGCTAATCTGCACGGAGGAGAGCTGGTGGTCACTTACCCGTTCGACTGCACGCGCGATTGGATCCCTCGCCAGGACACGCCCACCGCAGACAACGATTTCTTTCGCTGGTTGGCTGCTGTCTATGCATCCACCAATCTAGCGATGGCAAACCCAGATCGGAGAATCTGTCACTATGAAGACTTTCAGCAGCACAACAACATCATCAATGGAGCTGATTGGCACACGGTTCCAGGAAGTGAGTCCACAGCCAACACATACACCTTACAGGACGAATGGATGAGCTCGACGTTTGCCTATAATTTGCATTTACAAAAATAAAAACCATGTCTTCATTTACTCATTTATGTTTTATTTTCTTTCCAAAAAAATTTTACAATGTTTTTTCCGCTTTAAATTAATTTCGATATTTGTTTATCCACGTTCCTCATAAAGAAGTGCTTTATAGACTGATTTTAAAGTATTACTGATAGGGCTGTTAACCATTAACCACAATTAATCACATCCAGAATACATAATGTGTACTGTGCATAATTATTTTGTATTTATAAACACATACGTAATGTATTAAGAAATATTTGCATGTACGTATTTATACTTACATAAAATTTAAATGATATAAAAACATTTATTGATTTTTATATTTTACTTAAATATATACATGTATGTGTATGTGTTTATACATACAAAACAAACATGCACAGTACACGGACATATATCATGCAAACACAACATTTTACTCTGGATGTGATTAATCGTTTAACAGCCTTTTTCCTTAATCCTTCATTTTGTTTTTCATCTGACTTTCTAGGTATGAATGACTTCAGTTACCTCCACACTAACTGCTTTGAAATAACCGTGGAGCTGTCGTGTGATAAGTTTCCTCATGCCAGTGAGCTCCCTGTTGAGTGGGAGAACAACAAAGAGTCTCTCCTTCTGTACATGGAGCAGGTGTGTTTACTTTCCCCGCATCATATGTGAAACACCTAGCTACTGCTGAACCACATGTTCTTTTCTCTCTCCACTCTCTTTACAGGTGCACAGAGGCATAAAGGGTGTCATCAGGGACAAGGACACTAAAGCTGGAATTGCAAATGCTGTCGTTAAAGTTGAAGGCCTGGACCATGACATAAGATCTGGTATGTGTTATATTTTTATAAAATGAACTAATTGACAGCCCTGATTGTTTTATCAGCTTTGTAATACAATATGTCATCTTTTCCTTTCGCTCGTGTGCGTGTAGCTGTAGGTGGTGATTACTGGCGTTTGCTGAATCCAGGTGAATATAAGGTAACTGTGTGGGCAGAAGGTTACTTCCCCCGCATCCGTCAATGCTCTGTTGGGTCAGAGCCTCGGCCAACCATCTGTGACTTCACCCTTACTAAGACATCACAAGATCTTCTCAAACAGATTCTAGCTAAAGGCAAGAAAATCCCAAGGGACAATCAGGTACGGATCCGTGCCATGCGAATGCGTGAACTCCGCGCCAGCACCAAGATTCTTAACCGCCGGCGAGAGCAACAGCAGCGTCTTAACAAAGTCAAACGGAAATGAACTCGTAGATATTGAGCCGGTCTGTCACAGGTTGAGAGACACTGAGATTCTGAACTGTTACGTAACTCACTACTACACACTCCACTTTTATGTATAATGGAAATAAAATACACGACCGGTCAAAAGTTTTAGAACACTTACTCGCTTATTTTCCCACATTTTAGAAAATAGTAGCTTATCACATCTGTGAAATAACAAAGGGAACTATGAGAATTATGTTACGACTTAAAAATGTAAACAAAAAAATCCAACTTGGTATATTTTAGCATCTTCAGTGTAGTCATATTTTGCCTAGAATTTCCAGAAAATGTTTCATTGCATTTTATCAAGCAGCTCCTTAAAGTCTCAACCTGAAATGTTTTTTAAACAATATTGAAGGAATTCCCACTAATTCTGTGCTTTTATTGGCTGCTCTTCATTATTCAAAGTCTTCAATTTCAAAGACATTTTTATTAAATAAAATTTTAGTTTGTAATGAAAAAGATGTTTGCACAATTATATTCTTGTCCAAGAAACGGATTTCAGACATTTAAACACATCCCCTCAGATCAAAACCTTTTTAAGATAATGAGAAACATTTCACTCAAGTGTTGTAAAACTTTTGACCGGTAGTATAGGTCAACATCAACAGCATGATTATGGATTTAAGCTAGTTTTTCACTTTTTAATGTGGTCTAACTTGAGCACATTGAATGTTCTGATGCTAAACATGTGACTGTTTCTTTTACCACTACAGATTTCTAAGAATGTCTCATTTTGAAACAAAAACTGAGGTTGTAGCTGGTATTCTACCCTCAGATTATGTTATTGATATAAAAAAGCTAATAAAATATTTTTAAAAAACACCTTTCAGATCTACATATTCTGTTCTTTTATCACAAATATCTAATTTAGACCTAATAGGTTTTAAGATTTTGAAAAAACTTGCACAAATTTAGATATAACCTGAATAAGAAATATTTATGAATCCATGCGATTTCTTTACTTTTTGAAGCACACAGGCCCTCTTTGGACAGCTTTTAAACAGCTGATCTGCTGGAGAGTGAGACATGCCGATGCTTATTCAGTGTACTTAAGCACCATAAAGTGTCCCAAACACCTTTTGTTTACACCATTTTTCTTCCCCGTGTCAAACAGAACTTGTTAAAAAAAATCTTTATTTAATATATCTGTACCACTGCATCCTTAGTAATGTTAACATAAAGAGAGTGATTCATACTGTGTAACAATCATGGTTAAAGGATGGTCACTCCATTATAAAAACTCATGAAGGAACCACTGATTTTAGTCCCAAAAAAGGTGGACATCCAGATTTGTCCCTCCTCCCGATTCTGAGAATGCTAAATTCAAAATATAAAACACTCATCCGTCAGTTAAACCTGCATCCAACTGCTACCTCGCACTGTCCTCATGTCCAGAGTTCACAACTCTTCAGCGATGTGTTAGGAGCATCACATCATGGGATTCATCCGCGACCACTGATTGTCCCTGTTGAGTCCATATGTATGAACAAAAACTAACAAAATTCTCTAGATCATTCAGACCAACCAGTCAGTAGTAAATGTGTTCATCCTAACACACACGTACACAGTACATACTGCATTTGACAATCTAGAAATCAGACTTAAGTTAGTGTTAAGAACAAGCAGACTACCAAACGTATAAAAAAAGAAAAGTAAAGCCACATACTTCCAGAAAAAAACATGGCAAAGACTAAAATGTTTGGCAAAACGCAAAAACTGCCACCAGGTACAACATGACCAGTTTGAACTGCTTACAGATAAAGTAAGACTTACATGTAAATGGCTAAAGCTGTTACTGCATTACTGAATGAATGAGCAAACATGAAAAAAATCTCACAATTCTCCAACGTTCACATTTGTGACCGACCACACTCAACCTCCATCGCTCTGAGTGAAGACTCATACCATCATCTCTCATTACTGCGCACACAGTTTATAGCGTAAATGACAACTACATCTAAGAACAACAAACTCGCTTGCACAAGGTCATACACATGTATACACAATGCTATGACCCAAGAAATCACAATCATTTCTTTCTCCCATTACCTGCCATCAACATTTGTCTGACCAGTCAAATGCCTCTGCCATTTGTAGCAGGTACAAAGATATAGTTCAGCAATTCATGTAAATTCGTTAATCTGTTTGTGGTTAAAAGTGTGGTTGGTACAGGGATACACGTCCGCTGAGGCAGCCCGACGCTAGCTGACAATGAGTGGGCGAGAACTTTGTTGTGAGCACCACGTCGCTGTGAGAGTAGATGGAACGGACCTCCCGCAGCAGAGCCGTCCGCACGGGCATGCAGTCCACCAGCTCGCCACAGTGCTCGTCGAACGACAGCAGGCGCACACCGTAACCGTATGGCGAGCAAATGAGTCGTCCATCGGGGCTGAAGCATAGCTCCTTAATGTAGCCACGGCCAACGTTTGCCTCCTCGATGTAGTGTGTGAGACGCAGAGAGCAGCGAGGAGACGATGGGGGTCGAGGTGGTGCACCCTCCTGAAACTCATACACACACGTCCACTGGAGAAGGGAAGTGTTTTTTTAGCAAAAAAGGTTTTCCACAATTCTGTTGTCTATACAGTACGTGCATAATTATTAGGTACATTGATTTTCTGGTCATATTTTTTTCCAGGCACAGTTACTGTAAAACTGTAAACAGGTACAGTTTAACAGCAAAAGAATGAAGAATTAATATGAAGAATAAGGTTGTGAAACCATGAGAAACCCTTAAGTCTCCAGTGCCACCATTTTCCAGAATTGCCACTTACCTTTTGCTACCCCATTGGTTACGCCTCAATGTTGCAATTTCTAGTATTGCATTCTTATAATGGGCATTAAATATTTTTGACTTTTCTGACTCATTATACCTGTAGAATAAATAGTACCTAATAATTCTGCACACCTAAATATAAAGCGTTTTTTACTTCAAGCCTTTGCTAACTATTATATATCACAGATTATATACAGTACACGAATCATTGTAATTATTTAGACTGATGTGGTTAAGAATTGGTAAAATGTGCCTGGAATTTTTTTAAATAAAAAAATCAATGTACCTAATTATTAAGCACGCACTGTAAAGGAAAGTATACTACACTGTACTTTTGAACGGTTGTTTAGGTAAGTTACTGACCTCTTGATCATCCATGTTGCTGGAGCAACGGAGAAGTGTGGCCCAGCCCTTAGGATGCAGCTGTAAGGAGGTGATGCAATTTCCTCTGTCCCTCTCACCTGGGATCTCTGGGGTTAAAACCTCCAGACTGTTTCTGGGTGACAAACCTGGACAAAATGTGAACACAATGAGAACCATAATAGTGACCTTAAAAATCACTGATGGGTAAAATTGACTAAAAACTGAATTAGTGAAGGTTAAAGGAAAAGTTCACCCAAAAATGAAAATCTTTCGCCATTTATTCAGTCTATTTCAAACGTGTATGACTTTCTTTTTATGCAGAACACAAAAGATATTCAGAAGAATGTTGGTTACCCAACACCACCAGTCCCCATTGACTTTTATTATGGACACAAAACCACATAGACATTTCTCAATATATCTTCTTCAGTGTTCCACAGAAAAAAAGAGTCATATACAGGTTTTGAAAGACATGAGGGTGAATAATTGACAGCTGAATTGTTATTTTTAGGTGAACTATCCCTTTAAGAATAAAATTAGCACTGGCACTTTTTTAAAATAATAGCACTATAGCTGTAATTTTACTTTTTTATTATATTATATGTAAAATCATTCTATTTAAGCTTTACCCTCTCTATGCGGATGGGCTTTGCTGTCAATAGTATGACGAGAACCCCCTGACCTGGGACCTGCCGATGAACCTTCTGAGAGAAAGAAGAGATTCTCAATATACAAATGTGCTCATAAACTTTTATACATCTTGCAAAATTTGGAAAATGTTTAAAGGTTAAGAATTCTCAAAATGAAGGTTTGTTTTTAATGTAGTACTGCCACGAACAAGCTATTTCACATAATACATATTTACATATTGTCCACAACTGTATATATAAATATATATATCAATAATAATAATATTAAACACAAAATGCTTTTTAAATTGCTATTTTGAACTTAAAGTAGCAAACAAGAATACTCTAAATGTAACTGTTGTAAGTAACATACATTTTTTGTATGAATTTACCATAAGATTATTATTATTTAACATGTCATTTTATGTTCCATTCCAATTTAATACATAAAAAGCACATTCTTATATTACGACTTCCTCCCAAATCTATCCGAGCAAATATCAATATCAGATCCTGCATAAATGCTTCCCATACCACCGCTTCCCTAGTTTTCACATTTTATTATAGTTCCCACGTATCAAATATGTCATGTGTTTATGCTTCATAACATGCAAATACCTGTGCTGAGCGGAGCTCTGCGGGCCCGTAAGATGCGGTAGCTACCGACCTCAAGGCTCTGGGTCAGGTCAAGATCATGTAAGATGAGCAGGTAACCAGAGGAGGTGGAGATCAACATCTTACTGCAGTCTGGAGTCAGACGCATACGCATTAAATAGCGTGTGTGAAAAAACTTTTTGTGTGGGCAGCCGTCTTCTGTAAACCTTAACGCACAGACAGCAGAATGATCGAGTCATGTGCAAACTCACATCAGCCATAATACATACACCCTACCATACCGCAAACACATACCTGTTGGTATCCCAGGTAATGACATTTCCATCAAATCCAGATGTGACCAGCAGGCGAGTGTTTGTGTCATACTCTATGTTCTTGACCCAGCTGGCGTGGCCGTGCAAGGAGCACACCTTCGTGTTGAGTTTCCGCAAATCCCACAATGCAATAGTAGTGTCATCAGAGCAGGTCGCAAACAGACGGTTGTCAAGAAACCTAAATATTACACAAGATCAACCTCACGCAGACATCACAGAGAAACATATGGGCTACAGTAGTACATGCAAAAGTTTAGCATGGAATGCTGTGAAGTTTCATATGGAATTGTTATTGAAACATACAATTATTTTTGCACATGTAATTAAGGCTTGTAACTCAGACAAGGCATGAATTATGTTTGTGAATATGTACCTTATGTTGTTTACACAGTCCTCATGAGCCTCCACCAGTGTTTTAATATGTCTGGAGGAAACGGGGTCAAACAACAGCACCTCTGTCTGTTCACAAGCAACCGTCAAAACCGACCTAAAAAGATATTCAGTAATTTATTGAGTTTTCTGAGCACTGGATGATAAAAATAACTCAAAAATGCCTTTAAAAAACAATACAAGCTTTAAACTTTGTCTTGTGTCTCTTAGATTTATTGTATAAAAAGACTACACGATTGCTTGAATGACTCTTTTTTGTGCTTGGTCTAAATAGAGAAGTCTTTATCTACTCTTTAACATACAGCCACAGAAAAAAATAAGAGACTGTTTCAGAGACAGTTTTTCTGATTTTAAAATGTACTATTTATAGGTATGTGCTTGGGTAAAATGATAGTTTTTGTTTCATTCTGTGAACTACTAACAATATTTTTACCAAATTTCAAATAAAAATATTGTTTTTATTTGCATTTATTTGCAGAAAACGAAGACTGGAGAAACAGATCAAAATAACAGAAAATATGCTTTGTATTATCAGACCTCTAAAAACTGCAAAGAAAATAAGTTCATATTCACTTTTAAGCAATACAACAGTACTTTTTGTACATGTATTTAGAAGTTCGAAAAATTATTTTTTTGTGTAATAATCTGGATTTTTAGCACAGTTTTCATGTGTCTTGTCATGCTGTCAGTCTTTCACATTGCTGTTGGATGACTTTGTGTCACTCCTGGGGTTTGATTTTGCTGAAATTCAACAGACACCGGACTGAAATGACCACAATACATCTAGAAATGATGATCTAAAAAGAAAATTTGGAGTGGTCTCTTAATTTTTTGTGTGGCTTTATTTGTTAAAATGTACAATTTTTAGTACTTTAAAATGCCAGATATAAATTAATTTAGTATTTTGCGTACATTTTGGATACAGAAGAATAGCTGACCCCAATCTATTGTTATCACCCAGTGTTAAAAAATTAAACTAAAAAACAGAGCTTTTACAAAAAAAACTATATTATTAGTTAGGAACAATACAGGAATATTAGGTCACGTGACAGGTAAGCACCAGGGCAGCAGAGTGCCAGTCTGAATATAAGAAATGTCAAGAATGTTTATTTACATCAAAACAAACTAAAAAACTCTAAAACCCATTTGAAGCTTAATCAGGGTCCTATTTTACATTACACAGAGATAAACGTCGTTTAAATAACACAAAATCTCAAACTTTAGTATACTAATGTGCCCTTTGCATTCAGCTCGTCTGGCAAATGACAACTCGGCGCGCGTGCCGTATTTTTTCACGTACCCGTCCGGTGAGTACTCCAGGTTAAAGACAGCTCCGTGAGTCTGTGTACTGAGGTTCATCGAATCAGTAGCCGGGCTCATGGACGAATAAAGCCGTGTCATGGTCCGAAACTGATCCCGCGCAGGGTCCACGAACGGCCCCCTACGGACCGTCCTCCTGCAAATCCACGAGAACAGAGAGTCGTACATGCTAGAGACCCTGGACCCCGTCCCGTCATCTCCGGCTAACTCGAGCCTCGAGCTGCCCTGCACAAAGGCACTCTCCTGGCCCGCTTGCGGAGATGATGGTCTCGTTGACCCCTTGTCATCATCGGTGTCTTCCTCCCCGTGCCGCAGATCGTCGTCCAGCTCGTCGACACGGGCGGCGCGCGGCTCCTCGGGGTCTTCATTGTCGCTCGGCTGTCCCGAGCTCATTGTTGTTCGAGTGTTGTTAGCGGCTCCGTTTTGAATGCCAGATTTGAGGAGATCTGCTCTCCTAACTCACCCTTCTCCTGCTGTATGGGGACAGGCACTGGACCTGCACGCCAGGCCGTCTCGCAACGCTTCCAGATACCGCTTAAACATCCATTAATACAAACACAAGACTGCTGCGGATGTGTGAGTGTACAACAAACTACGTATTTCCGGTTCCTGCATATGTTAAAACCGCCGTGGTTAAAACTCAACTGTATTAAAGCACGGAGCTATAGCGTTTAGAAGCTACTAAATAACACGTGAATAAAGTTCTAGAATAAATAAAAAAAATTGTCCATTGCTTCCGGTAAAAAAGTAAAAGGGTAATATAGCTTGTGATATTAACACTTTTAAATTTGAGATGTTACACCAGTAGTTTTTAGACTAATACATTTCCAATGCATATATGCAGAAAGCCAATAAAAAAAATATAATTTTTCAATCTTCATTGACCCCGCCAAAAAACACATTTTCTACAAGTAGCACATCATATCAATAAAATTATCAAAATTATTTAGAGTCAGATATAGTAGGTTTGTATCACTGACAACACTTTTTTATTAAAGTCCAATATATAGAAAGAGCAATTGTAGTGTTAAGAATGATCTATTGATATATTCCTAAAATTAAATGAAGAACACTAACTCAACAGATTCAACCATTGCATCAGTACCTTATAAAAGTTCTTAAGAATAAATTTGGAGCTGGACTATCAGAAACCCTGATATGCTGCAGCTCGTCATGTTTTATGTCATTTCTATCTATCAATAACAAATTTACGTGTCGATACTTCTCAGTCCCACATAATGTCAACGTGAAATGACAAACCCCATCTTTAAAGAAGTACCACTCTCTCAGACCTAATGATCATAAGGCGCCATTAATTCGCTTATAACATATCTCGAACTCTCTGAGATTGAATCTCTAGCATGCTGTCATAGACAGAGCGATAAACACTGAGGACCTCAAGCGCAGTGGGCCGCAACTTGGGATCTTTTCTCTTGCACTCTGTGTGGATCTGAAACAAATGAAAATGGATGACATCACTTTCTAGGACATTCCCCAATAAAAAACGTGTCACATCTGGAATCTTCCAGATGTCTGTCTTTTCATCATAGTCAGGCATGAGTCCATCTGAAAACGGAACATCCTCCCCGTGGGGCCACAACTGCTCAGGAGCAACAAAGTCTCCCGTTATCTCATGGTGGCCACACTTCACCCCTCGATGTGCCCTTACTACCTCAGGAAGTGCATCAAGGTCGTTGGCCAACAGACGCATGTCAGATGCAAAAAGAAACTGGCTGAGAGTTTTGTGTAGGTCATTGGAGTCACACATCACACGGATGCCCACCGGACTGGCGTGCAGGTACGCCAGGAAGGCAACGTAGTCTATTGCCAGCTGTAGCCGTGTATGCCATGAGTTTCGCCAGCGATATCGGTCTTCGGCAAGGGTGACGTCGAGGGTCAGTGCTGATCCAAAAGGATGGTATTCTGTAACAAACATACCTTCTTCCTCACATGCTCCTACAAGCGTTACAACATGGACGCTCTGCAAGGAACGCAGCATTGACACACCATGGAGGAAATCATCTTTATAGTGCTGAGACGACAAGACCGAGAGAGCAACCTTCTGCCCTCGCCATTCTGACAAATAGACCTGGAAAACACAATTAAGCATCGTGTAAGTCTCTAAAGACAGTAGGTTTAACAACAAAAGAACTTAAGCAAAATACATCTTCTCACGTTTTTTACAGCTCCCTGTCCAATGAGCTTAACTCGACGGACCTCAGCACGAATTTCTGGACACTTCAGCCAAGGGGTACACGTGGTCATAGTTCCGATTTTAAAGTGGCGAGGTGGACACCTCATGTGTGCTGAGGGAAGACTGGTGTCCTCATACAGGGCATCTAAGTAGAAATACAGCAGTAGATTGGCACAGAGGAGAGCTGCCAGGCAAAGCGCAACTACAGGAAGTCCACTCCTTGCCCCACGTGTGCCATAGTTAGAAGTGCCACCCATACTGACATCTTAACCTGTTGATCAAAACAAGAAAACATATTTAACTAGTCAATATTTAAATACTAGTAAAATGTATAAGCATAAAAAATAAATGATTGGGCGTTTTAATAACTTTTTACTGTACAAAACGTTTATAAATATTTTTCACATTAAAAAAAGTTTTTAAGATTGACATCTTAGCTCATTTAGGTGTTAACGCGTGTCTTACCTTTAGTCTAAATGTAAGTAAATCTAAATGAACTGGCAACTTATTTAAAATAAAGAAAACAAAAACTGTTAACTTATATCGGCTCAATCAAATCTAGTGTCATAAATAATTCGATGGTTTCAACACACCTGTTTGCATAAGAATAAACGTGTTTTTCCCCAGCAGCGGACGCAATTTGCTTCTGTTTATACGGTTTTGAAACTACACATTTTAGCATTTAGTATTTCAATCCACGCTGCCAAATCCCATCGTACAATGTTATTTTTCCGGATCGTCTCGCTCTACGAAGTGTCCAAGAGCAGTTTACTGTGCCCGGAACACATATCGCCATCTAGTGTCTTGTCAGTGAATAACCTAGCAGCCTAGACCGGGGTACTTGATGTAGGCCTACTTGGCTTGAACTTCAGAGGATACAGTGGGTATGACCTAGCCTATAACAGTGTGTTTGATCTAGCCTACCCTTCTTAACATTTTTGTCTAAAATGTAAATCAAAATACTTCAAATAATCATCTCATACTGTAGTGTCAGAAAAAGATGTTTTTTTCTCTGACTCTCTGTCTTCCGCTTTCGGTAAGGAGCGCTGAGCGAATGACGTCATCAGAAGCTCTGCATATAATCACTTTCATAATTATTAAGATGCCGAAAATATTTATATGCTTTTGCTAACATAGGCTAGTTGAAATACTATGTAAATAATAAACATGTTTTAAACAACTATTTTTAAAATCCCTTTATTCAATATTTTGAAAGTATCAGTACTTTTATGCTCGATCTGCTTCACTGATGACATTTTGGACATTTATTGCTACGTGGATCTTTGGATCATTTTAAAGAAACCAGTTTGACACATTAGGTGTTTACGTTATTAGTTACACACAATGTGTTCCTTAACCAAAAAGAGTTATCTTTTATTCATAAGAGAACTAACGTGCCACAGAAGCGTGTGTTTTCACTGTTTCCATGGATAACGTTGATTAAATATTAAAGCATTTGGTGTCAAATTGACACCCTCGTGTCACGAGCTATTTATCAGCATAGACCTTTAATGTAATGGCAAAGCACTTCGCCCGGGTCCGACTCCAATTTCAGTCCAACACAAATTGTATAATGTAGATGTTTAACGGCAAAATGGAGCGCCGCGCATCGAGGGCTCATGAGGAGGACAGAGCAGAGAGGAGGGTGAGATTCCGGGTTGCATCAGCGCACAGTGGACGCGTCCTGCAGGAGGTCTTCAGAGAGGATGCGCTCGAGGACTCTGCGGACACAGACACAACGGTCAGCTCAGAGCCCGAGCGCGCCAGCTCGCCCGCCATCAGTGAGGCAAACAGTCATCTGAGCGGCCTGGTGGGGCATGAAGCTGACGACAGCGGCAGTGAGCCCGATGAGCTCCTCATGTACGCCAGTGCCGCAAAAGAAAAGTTGTTCACCGGGAAGCGCGTGAACATTTTCAGTAAGAACGGAACCATCCGGGGCGTGAGAGACAAAGTGAGTGCTGGACAGGTGCTATTTAACAACCTGTCCAAAATGTATGGGGTAAGTGTGATGCAGTGTACTATAATGCATGTATTGTTTTTTTAAGCAGCCTTTTATTAAAGGGATAGTTCACATATAATATAATTGTCATCATCATTTATTCACCATCATGTCGTTCAAAACCTGACAATCCTGTGGAACACAAAAGAAGATATTTTGAATATTAAAAAATGGGGTGGTTTTATGTCCATATGGTCCAATGTTGTTTGGTTCCTTACCAACATTCTTCAAAATGTATTTTGTGTTCTGCAGAGGAAATGTATATGTTTAGAATGACATGAGGGTGTGTAAATGATGAAAGAAATTTTATTTTTGGGTGAACTATCCCTTTAAGGAGTCAGTTGCAGAACTCTAACACCCTTATTTAGACATGTAAGCTAATGAAGCCTATAATGAGTGTCTACTAGTTGCTGTTAAAAAGGCTCCTTTTACGCACTGTAAAACTTTGCTGTGGTTTTGAAGCAGGTTTACCAGTAACTTACTGTAGATTTAATTGACTATTTTGTTTTAAACATAAACTTACCTAGTTCTTATATTTTCTTTCATTAAACAATACTAAATATCTTAGGTTACATTTCTTGTTATGTAAATGTATCGTAATTTATCAAGTTTTAAATATTTTTACTAGAAAACAAAACAAAAGAAAGAATGTATTTTTTGCAGTGTAATGCCAGTAATGAGGACAGTCTCTTCTTGCTCATTTTGAAAATTTTGAAAATCAAAAGTGTTTTAATTTTGATTGTTGTAAAGTTTAACTCAAATTAAAAACAGTACTAGGAAAATATGAAGCATAATCAAATCTACAGTACGTTACAGGCAAAAAGTCTCACGAAATCTGTCAAGAAATGTGCTTGTCAATGAAATGTTATAGTGCAGAACTGGTCTTAAAAATTGACTTAATGTATTTATGCCAGTTGTGTTGTATAATTCTTCAGATTTATGGGTGTTTGTTGCTTTCATCCTATAAGGGACCATTGTAATTATCATGTTCAGATTTTAAGGTTCCAGTAAATATTTGACATCCTGATTATCACAGGATAGGTTTTTTATCAAAATAACACAGTTGTTTAGTCATTTATTTTATGAATTACTAATAATAGTTATTATTGTATTGTATTATATAAGTTATCATACGTTTGATGATATACTGTTGACTTTTAATATTTAATAAACTTGTTTCTTTCAAAGGACTCCCTTGTTTTGAATCGGCCTAAAAGACCTTGAGCAGATGCCTAACAGCTCCTAAATGGCCTGCAGCAGAGCATACTGGGTCACAAAGTAGGGTGTCACTCCGGTGGATGTCCAAGAGGCAGTACACTTCAGTATACATGGAAGTGATGAACAGTGGCCAATGAATTTCCTGATAAGTGATTTATAATATATGTGTATATTGTGGTTCTGTAAATATATTTTATATTAGCTTTTTGCAAAAAAAATCTTGAATAAAAGAAACTAAATGAATGAGACTATAGTCAACAGATTGTTGTAACTTCTTTGTTTGTGGTCTTTGTTTTCTGTAGTTGACAATGTGTTGTGATGAAACTCTATATTCCTTTGATTTTATAGGAAATAAGATGTTGTGATCAAAGTTTTATACATAGTTCTACATTTTAATGAATTAAAAAATGAAAACCAAACTTTTTAAAATATTTATTTTTATAATATTTTTTGATTATATATTTTTTGTCTCCCTTATTTTGAAGAAAACCTGCCTTTGGTTCGAGAAGCCATATTAAAGAATCGTCCTGTCTTAAGTGAACATTTAACAAGCTCAATGTTATAAAATGGTTCAAAATTGAAATCACCATATATGCTAAACAAATTAGGATTTAGGATGTTTCTATAATACATTACAACCCCAGGAAATTTAAATCCCCTTTCATAAATCAAACAGCGTTCCCACATTAATGAATTTCCAAGCTCAGATCATCTGTGGGTGTGTTTTTGAAATAAATTACCTGTAAATGAATTTAAACACAAACAGCTGTTTCCTACGCACACAACTCAATAATTAATAAGATCAGATGATAAGATAGATCAGCTTTCTCTGCATTATTCAGTTTGATCCCTGAAAGGGAGTGAGATTGAGAGTGAATGCTTATCATGATGATATTGCTAGCAATACAGTATCTTATGAATGTGTGTATTTTATTATCTAAACAGCTTTGCATGATTTGTGTTATGCAAACGGTTTAAAAATATATTCTACTACACCTCAACAAAAATTCTTAACAACTAAAACATGAGTACAGAGTTGTTCTATCATAATATTAATAAGATGTATTATACTTTTGTTTTGTTGCCAAGTTAGTAATTTGACAGACAAACTACATTACTTATGAAGTGCATGTGAACTCATCTTGGAGTAATAATTGTGCATGAATGGTAACATTTTTAACTGAACAATCAGAAGACAGTAAGGAGAACAAAGACACCGTACAGTAAAGCACAGGGATACGCCACCAGCAGTTGCTGTCCGCTCATATCAAGAGTGGAAGTGAAAATCTTAGAAGCTGACAGACTGCACCAGCCAATCACGAACAAGGCCAATAACGTGCCCAGAAGTCCTCTGAATTAAAACACATCAAAGCCACTAGTTATCCAAATGTAACAAACCTGAAATTATCTCATAAACTAAATTAAATACGTAACAACTCACTGGAGGGAATAAACGACAGCAACGGTGGAGAGCACTACCATAGGCAGGAGACAATATCCAAGCACGCTTGCCACAGATCCACAGGATATGCTGTAGCTACTCATCAGGTTCAACAGCATGTACATCCCAACACATCCCAGAGCGCTGATGCCATACACATATCCAAAGTGTGCTTTCCCTGCCTGTAAAGTGAACACACTAGCACAAAATACACATACAAATACAAACAGCAGGTGCTCTGGACATTAGGGAATGTTTTCTATTCTCATTTTGATGGATCATTGTGTACCTCTAGTTAATGGTTTCGCCATTTCACTTCTGGTGTAATGTAATGCCCAAAGTTTCAAGGTGTAGTTAATACCATCAAAAGTGTGGCTCCCAGGGCAATGCAGAAGAGAATGGGGCCAGTGAGGTCGGTCTCCTTCATTATGCTGCCATCCGCTGGTTTTAATGGATTTAACACAGTCAGAGTCTTCTGCCAGATATGGTCAAAGTTAATGCCCAGCTCTGAGGGAAAAACAAAACTGTTTTATTTGTGTTATGTAATTACATTAAACATGACAAATTCTTTAAATTACTTCATAATAAATCTTTTGTGTTAATACCTTCCAAGAGTGGCGGCTCTTGCTCAAATGAATCTGTATATTCTGTTTGTTCAGGTTGTGCTCCAGGCTGAAACACTTGCCCAGTATAAGGGGTTTGGGTGGTATACTCATCTTGTAAGGGGCCGTTACCATCACTGCCAACCAGACAGTAAACAATAAAACTGCATCACCATTAAACTAAATCAAACACAGTGCACATTAGCTGATGCACATTAGTATAGTGTAGAATACTGTATAAAGTGTGGTGCAGAGGTTAGATTTACACATCATCATACTCTGGATTGAGGTAGGTTGGATCGTAGCCATATATCTCTTCTTGGCCTTCTGTATAATACCCAGACTGATAGAAGTCCTGTTCAAAGTTTTGAAAGTCTCCCATGCTGGTTAAGAAAATGAAACGTGTGCATGCAAGTTCAAGCAAACACTTGGTAGCAGCATTTGAATGATTTCTGAATCAGTGTTAAGATAAAGATTTGTTAAACAATTCTCAACAAGTTTCCTACCTTTGTGTGTTCTTCTGTGTTTGATTTGCACAACTTAATTTGTATTGCGGGTTTGCTTGGTCACTGAGCAGCTGTTTGTTGTGTATGTGTGAGATGCTATTTAAAGTCTTCTATTTTTACTTGAGGGACACTAGCAGGACTGTCATTGGGCTGGGAGTTAATAGTGTAAACCCATCCTTACGATATATAGATCTTACACTGCTTAATTTGTGCATAATTAACAATATAATCATATTTATCAGTTTAAAACAGTTCATTCTTGTAACATAATTATAGCGATTAAAGACTGTTTTAAAACAAATCAACATTAGTGATAATTTAGTAAATTGATCAAACATCTTATATTTACAACAGTCAATAATGTCTGTAAACATACTGCATTTTCATTTTGAACACCCTGTTTAGCTTTTAGCAATTTAGCAAAAGTCATACATGTGACTCATTTGCAAGTTAGTAAATTGGTACAGATTTTTTTTTTAAATGTCATATAACAGAAAACATTTGAATACATTCAATTACATTATACAATGCAATTTCAAAATGATTACACATTTGTGTAGGTTGGCATACAATACCCTGCTGTAAAATAAAAGCTCTATGCAGCAAAAGGCTCATCTGATTGGCCCATAGCTGTATCAGGGGAATAATCATAAAGAATATTAAATCTGTCTCGTATTCAATCAAATCAAAATATAAATCTTGTTAGTAAAAAAGAGGATTTAGAATGTTTGTGGTTACAGTGTTTATTTTTGTAATGAGCGTATTTGCTTAATGCTACATTACACAGTTTCTCTTACATGTAGTCTAGTAAATGTCCTAATTTAACTAAGGCATAGTCATGGCTTAATCTAAAACCAAATGTTTTGTATCTGTGACCCTCAATACTTTCATAATTCTAAGAAACGGTTAGTTGCAGCATGCAATATCCAGAATATACACACAAACACGCGCACACATACAATTAAGGTAAGTGAACTTAATTTTAATGATTTCAAATGATGTCTATATGTCACTGGAATCTGCAGTCGAGCTCATATTGAAAACTTCTGCTTGTGTTAAAAAGGTGACATTAGATTCCTCACTGCTGTGTAAAAGAAAAACACATCAATGCACTATGCAGCTACAAGTAATCAAGCAGAACAAAAACACAATAAATAGGCATAAAACAAATTTACCACCATTAAGTTCCTTAGCTTATTTGTTGCAGAATCAAAATAAATATTTTTACACTTATATTGAAACAGTGCTCTATGTTAGAACAAAACATATAGGTCACAGTTTACCCATTTCTGTAAGCCAAAAATGAACAGATATAGCCTTTGTTGCTCACCTTGGATCACTGCTACACTGATTCCCCTCAGAATCTGTAAGAGCTTGAGCATCAATAGGTTTCCTTCAGGGGATCAAAAAATACACTCACACGTGTTCCAAAAATGTTTTATCCAAAAAGTAAAAAAAGAGTATCCACTAGAAGATGCCTACTTTGATTTCCTGCTGTTCATTTTAGCAAAGAGCAGTCTGAGAACTCTTTCTCTTTGTTCCCATCTCATCTCTGATATGTCCGTTCTGTGTTTCCTTAGATTACTGTGGAAAAAAACAATGTTGTTATTGACCTGTTTTGCTAATAAGTAACATGTAAGTAACAAGTTTAGTGTTGTATTAAAAGAGAATTCTGAACATAACAAACAAACAAGCACAAAGAGATTTTGAGAACTCTCACTCTTTCTCAACCTCCTGCGAGTCAGTGGATACACTGTTTTGTGTGTGAGCGAAATCCCTTCTACCCGACAGGACCTCATTCATCCTCTTGCTACGAGTCGCCTCTCCCTCCAGTCTGCAAGCATAGCATCATCTAAACAATCATAGTATAAAAACAGCAGGAAGATTCATTGAATGTAACTTGAGTCACACTCTCAAAATCAGCAATATAGTTAACCTTTGTGTTAGAATCTCCTGCTTGACTTGGTT
Source organism: Triplophysa rosa (assembly GCF_024868665.1). Classification (NCBI taxonomy): domain Eukaryota; kingdom Metazoa; phylum Chordata; class Actinopteri; order Cypriniformes; family Nemacheilidae; genus Triplophysa; species Triplophysa rosa. Next base: position 10,794,344 of record NC_079898.1, read on the forward strand.
CAGAGCTTCATGGAACAGGATCTCAGTGTCTGTGCGCTGCTCCACAATACTGCGGGCCAGCTTCTTCACTCGGCTCAGCTCCCTCTCTCGTAAGGTCAGGAGCTTCTGAAGTTTATCCAGCTCTACCCCGCTGGACTGAGCTCTGACCTTGGCACGGTGCTTGACACCTGCTTTCTCACATTCAAACTCAGCTACCGTGCTGGCCAGTGCCTGCTCCAGTGTGGACACCTTGACCTTCATCTCAGTGATCTGGCTTCGCTGGGTTGTAATCTGAGAGACTGTGTCATTCATTATCAGTTGGCTTGTCTCCTGCGGGATGAATGAATGGGGTCCAGTAAAACTCATGTTTCATGGGCAAGCTCTATAATGTTTTAGATTAATTCATGACTTATATGTAAGGGATAATGTATAGCCAGCCGGTTGTCATCGCAGAAATAAGCCCCGACAGTGTGTTGTATCAGACTGAAGGGACTTATTTCATGATAACAGCTGGCTGCTTATTATCCCGCTTATTACACGGCCACTTGCCACATGAGAAAAAAATGGACATGAAATGTGAACTTAAAATATTTTATTAGCTATTTTTTACCGAATGCAGACCTTCTGCGAGGAAAAGCCATTTAATTTTGGTTTTAAGGTAAGAAACGACGTTCAAATGTCACGAACAGGCAATTTGGTTTAATAAGTTGTAAATATAATGTTATGTATGTTATTAAAAGACGTATTTATATTTAATCTGTCAAAAAAAAACCTGTCAAATCATTTGCTGCATCTGGGTGACCGTGTGTTATAAATTTTGAGAGGTTGTTATCTGGGAATAATGAGATTGTCGCGACTGGCCAATCAGAATCAAGCATTCCAACGAGCCGTGTAATAATAATATTATATTAGTTGTTTATTTTTTTACACACAGCTAGTGAGAAGTTTGGACACATCTATCAGAAGGTTTAAATCATGATAAACATATTATGAACTTCTCGTGATGTTTCATGGGGTCACCTTTCGCTGCGTGAGGTTGTCATTTTCCTCCGGCAGCGCTGCATTTCTCTTCCGCAGATCCTCGACTTCTTTGATGTGATTACCCAGTGCCTTGTTTAAACGCACATTCTCTTTGAACACAGAGCGAGAAGAAACATCCAGCTGTCTGATGGGACCAAGACAGAAGTCTCATTTCAAATATCCTAAAATCTCACAAAAAAGTTGTTCCAATAGTACCAGGTAGAAAGGTATAGTGTCGTTGAGATGCAGGGGGAGATAGGGAAGGTACAGTACTTACACAATGGCCTCATTGTGAGCTTTCTCTGCAAGCACAGCAATGTTTTGTTCAGCTTCCTGCTCTAGATGAAACTTAAGATATGTAAGATCGAGTGAGTGAGTGAGTGAGTGAGGGAGGGAGTGAATGAGTAAAGACGAGAGAGATCTTTTTTATTTTTTTCCGTTATACCTTGTCATTGAGGAACTTTTGCTCCATTCTTTTAAGAGTTTTCTGATTATCTAAATCTGCATTGTCCAAAGTTTCTTTCATCTGTATAGAAAATTGATGTCAAGCTTTATTGCGATACTTATACATAGTTGAATTTGTGAAATAAATAAATTGCATCCTACATTTCTAAGTTCTTGTTCCATTTGTGGCTTCTTCTCTAGAAAGTCATTAATGATCCTGAGCTCCTCTTGAATAATTCTAAACTCACTAGATCTCTTATCAAACTTCTCCTCCAGTTTACCAATCTTCAGAGTAAAATCAGTGATCTGTGATGGCAAATCCATGAAAAACGATGAGTCAGCAAAAAGGCAGTATAATGACGACCAATTCACATCCTCACAATTTAGATAAGTCTTAATATTTTAGAATTAATTTCTAGTAATATTTTACAATTTATTTCCATTCCAAATAAAACAAAGAGTTCAATATCAGAATGTAGAAAGTACTACTGAGGCCTATTTTAACAATAAGTAATTTGTACATTTATATATATTAGGGCTGTCAAACGCGATTAATCGCATCCAGAATAAAAGTTTGTGTTTACATCATATATGTCTGTGTACTGTGCATATTACCTTTGTGTTTATGAACACATACACATACATGCATATATTTAAGAAACATAAAATATAAAAAATAATAAACGTTTATATGTAATTTAAATTATTGGTAAATATCAATTATTCACCTAAAAATTTAAATATATATAAACTTATGTGTATGTTTTTGTATTTTTAAATACAAAATGAATATGCACAATACATGGACACATATTATGTAAACACAAACTTTTATTCTGGATGCTATTAATCGCAATTAATCGTTTGACAGCCCTAATATATATATATATATATATGTAATATATTGATGTATCACGTTGATTCATATCTTTGCAGTTTAAGATTTACAAAAACATATTCCATATTATTTTCTCACATGAGAAACAAACTGTAAAAAAAACATTACTCACTAAATTCTCTTTCTCTTGAGAGGCTCTTGTTTTCTCAAACTTAATTTTCTGTTCCAGTGCTGCAATCTAAGAAGACAACTTTTAAAAATACAACATAAAAACGTGTAGCTTCATCAAGTGCATTTAAAAATACCTTCTCCTCATTTTCGACGTCTTTTTCCCTCAGAACAGCAATGATGTCAATGGTTTTCTTCTCAGTTTTGTGCTGTAGATCAGTGAGGTGTTCGTTGGCTTTGGCCAGTCTGCCCGCTGTTTCATGATACTCAATGCGTGAGGTTTCTGTCATATCACACCTGGCCTCCCATAGAGCCGCGTTTGCTTTAGCCCTCTCGATATCAGACTCTTTATCCCTTTTTGACTCTTGCTTGCCATCTTTCTTTACTTTTCTGAAGTAGAAATAACACTAGAGATATTCGTTTAAATTTCAAATAGATAAACTGGCTCTTTTGTTTGACAAACAACCGCAAAAGTTTAAATAAAATTAAACAAGATAGCAATATCTGTCTATACTTACCCTTTTCCCTTCTTCCCCTTTTTGATCGGCATCTGTATGTGGTCTGATCAACTGTGTGCTCTTTTAATATGATGTCCCCGAGCAGGACAGGGGGTTTGTTTACAATTACATCTGTTACCATGGAGATGATCGCGAGTCAGAGAGCGACTAGTAAAGTAAAAAAACCTTTCAGACGATCTTTAACATACTCATTTAGCTTTTGCTTTACAGACAGTCGCACACTATTAGAGAAGTGGATACAAGTTTACAACTTTATTCGTACATTTACATAATTACATAACAGTCGACAAATCTATTTTGGGGACGTCCAATGTAGATTTGTTTCATATTTTGTTGGTACGTTAAGAAAATATATTTCACACAAATAAACAAAGCAATATTTATTTTTTTGCAAAAAATACCCACGTGAATGAAATAAAAAGAACACACACATGCATTGTTACAAATGCCTACTTATTTATTTCCTTTATAAAAATAACAAAAATGTAAAAACAGACATAATAAAAGTATTAATTTTTCAAGTACATAAAATCAAACTGTCATAATAAAATAATTTAACGCTGTAACTCAAATACATATAGAACCACAACTATTTTAAATATATTCTTACACCTGAAATCAAGATTCATACATATCCACACATAAATACTTAAAATATAAAATATCAGCCCATATAAACCACTGTCTGACTGACAGCAGATTTCAGATGAGGTCACTGCCATGGTGCTCTCCTGCCCAACACACAATTGGTGACTTTCTACAGAAGAGAGATACAGTGCATTAAAATGGCAATGAAGTTATATATGCTTGAGATTAGAAGCAATGATTTAAAAACGGATTTGTTTACTATGGCCGACTTATTTTGTGGAACTAATCCTCTGGAACTGTGCATGTACCTTGTTAAAGAGTTGAGCATTAAGGCGATAGGTGCTGTGCTCTGCTCGTCTCTTCTCCTCCTCACTCCTTTTTCGGACTTCCGGAAGTTGAGCATATTTCCTGATTAAATTAGACATCTATTTGTGTATTTGATCCATAAACTGCAAAATTACCCAAATGCCCACAATAACTGTTGAAACAGTTTGTCCATGTTTGCTCAAAAGGAGCAATTTTGTGGCTCTGACTGGACCTGAAACTTGCTATGCCACGATACATGCCAAATCATATTATGCATGCATTTACGCAATCACACACAAATACACACTCCTACCTCCTGAGTCTATCTGTCCTGCCTATTCTCTGAGTGTGATTTTTCTTCCCTATCCAACTGAAATAAGACAACGTACAAATAAAACAAAATCAAAGAATAACATGGAGTTACTTACAGTTTACTACATACTATATGCATGTTCACAACTGCCACAAGCACATAAAAAGTTCTACATGTTGTGTTTATTAAAGAGGTCATATGGTGCGAATATGTGTTTTTCTGTGTCTTTGGTGTGTTATAAGTTGCCCATGCATGTATTAGACACGTAAAATTGCAAAAATGAAAGTGTCGGAACAAAAGATGCATTCTAACTTAAAGCGAATGCTCACCCAGACCTGCCTGAAAGGCCTCGTGTAACCACACCCCCACAAATCTACGTCAGTTGGTGGTATGATTTGACTAAGACCGCCTAAATGTATACGCAAGTAAGGTGGGCGTACCTGTCAGTACAATTGCTTTGGAACCTGATGTTCCAAATATGGTAAGAGGCATTACATTTCTGTCACACGCTTGCAGTATTCGACCAATCACTACGCACTGGTTAACTGGCCAATCATAGCACACCTCGCTTTTCAGAGCGATCAGCTTTGTTAAAAATCTGCACGTTTCAGTGAGGCGGGGCAAAGAGGAGATACAAACATGCACGGTATGTGGAAAATACAGCGTTTTTTAAACTTTAAATCATGCATACACAACATTGCATTACATCTAAAACAAACGATAATATTCGTTTTAGCCGTGTCATATGACCCCTTTAAAGAACTATCATGTCTGGGTGATGATGCATACTTACTGTTTGGATCGCTGGACCATCTCTCTCCTTGGAACAACTCGCTTTCGGGGCACCCGAGCTGGTGACAAGGGCATGTTTTAATATACATCTTGACACAACGTGTACCGGGGCCTTTAGATTGTAAGGTTACCTTGAATAAGTGGACGTGATGGTGCTGGGCAGTTGAAGAGCTCTTCTCTCTCTCTGTTGAAGACAATCTGTAACCTCCTCTCCTCAACCAGTAACTCCAACCGCTTCATTCGTTCTCGTGATCGAGACACAAACTGCGGTCTATGGAGCTCCAGAGCTTCCTGAAGAAATCCACGCATAGATGTTTAACAAATTAATTTAATAATCAAAATCAATGTATAGCAAAATAAAACCCTCATATACCCAAAGCCAAGCCACATACCTGCAGTGAAAGCCGAACAAGAGCCGAGAGCTTGTCACTGCTATCACTCCCTACAGCCGTTCTAGATTCTCTTGGCCTCTCTTGCTCCTCCTGGATCTGTCTCTCTCTAAGTGGTTCTCTTATAGCTTCTCTAGCTGGTTCTCTACCGGGTTGGGTTTTACTATAAGGCTCAAACCAGGCCTGACTCAGGCAAGGTGCTGATTCACTCTGTGGCTGGTTTTCCTTGCGCCCATCAGACTTCAACTCATCCGCTGAGACAAACCATGACACACCTTAAAGAGAATGTGACAGTTAAAAAAAGGCTTATGTTGTTGTCAATGTACAGTATATATCTTTAGAGAGAAGATAATTACACATCATAATTTGTACCGTTAGGGTAACGGGTCCGGATGCTCTTGTTGCTGGAGTCTCTCTTCAGAACCGACTGGGTTTGAATGGAATTAATTGAGGACGCAGTCGGAACAGGAACACCTCTGTTGTGTGTGTTTGGTGTACGGGCATTACTGGAAGCACCAGGAGAGGGAAAGATGGTGCCAACATCCCGAGTGTGTCGGCGTGTGCCATTTATCACAATCTCCAAATCACCTGCAAAGAATACAATTTCACACTTCTTTTTGTCCATGCAGACAAACATTTGTCTTTCAGAATCTGAACAGGTTGCAGTTTTGGTGTGCAACAAACCTGCTTGTATGCTTTTGCTGTGCAGTTTGACCTTTGATCTCTTGGTAGTGAGGCTTTGAGAATTCATCGAGAGCGTGCTTGAAGATGACAAATAATCAGGAGTTACCTGGAACAAACACACAACTTAACATCACAATTCGTTTATGTTGACACTTGACAAATGTTAGCAAATGTTCAACTGAAAATTCGTGAATGAAAAGAAATGCACCCATTAAAACAATTTAAAATGTATAGTCCAAATAAACTGAATATAGTCAAAAGACTAAAAAACGTTTTGACTTTTGAAAAAAGTCTTCAAAAACTCAAAATTCTTACTGTGGAGTCATCTGTGCTGATGTTCTCTGCATCAGCAGACACTGCAGCATGTTTTGTGCCTGGTTTCCTCCTGCTTGTTTTCTGTTTATTGATGGTATTAAGTCTGAGCAAACTGTTACTGCTTTTCAGTCCTTTGCTTGTGACACGGTGATGTCCGAAAGCTCGGACCAGTCGCTCTGTGTCAATAGTGGACATGGTACTGCTCGTTTCCATGGACACACTTGAAGACTCATCTCTCTCAGCAGGACAACGCTGCACGTTCTCAGAGTTGTCTTCCTGCTCAGCCCATGCTTGTCGTGGAGCCACTCTTTCTCTCTTCACACCTTCCTCAGTTCTCGTTCTCTCCTCCTTATCTCCCCTTATTTCACGAATTCTATTGGTGCTGTCTGGTTGTTTGATAGTTTTGTTTGTTGGAGTGGTACTGTGAATGAGACGAGACAGACGCTCTAGTCTATCAAGCAAAGACGCATCTCCCTCATTAGTGGGTCGGGTATCATCCACGCTCCATTTCTCATTGAAGCGACGCCAGAGTTGGTCCAAAGAACTGCTAATCTCTACACTAACATCATGCGGCGTTCTGTCCTGCCTGTTCTTGTTTAATCCAGACCTATTGATTGGTTGAGAAGGTACATGCTGTGGTTCTAGGAGTAATTTAGGCTCCTGCATGGTTCTGTTCTGAAGGTGCAAATCATCTGTGCTGTAATCTGCCTCCATGTGCAAGGGGACAAAATGATCTTCATCACCCATGTCCTTCACTGAGACAAAAGATGTTTGAGGAGCAGTACTGTTGTATCGGCCGGTAGGTTCTTTAAAACTCCTCCTAGACACACTGGATGACTCTGAGAGTGGAAGAAACAAAAAACGACAATGAGGTTTTGTAAGTAAGTATCAATAGTAGGGTACTGTGGAAATGTATAATTCTACAATCGTACACATCTACAATGTTTTTTCTGCCAACAAAAAGAAATCTTTGAAGAATCTCAAAATATAATTGAATCAAAGTTTCATTTATCCATATAATAAAACCATATAGTACCTTGTGACTGTCAAGCCCCACAAAAGAAAACAAATGTAATTCATATGACTTCATCTGAATGATTTCAAATCTAAAGCATGATAAAGCGCAGCTCTGTGATACATTGTGTTGCATAGAAAGAAATCTCAGACATTCATAAAGAAATAACCGTGAGCAGATTGTAATTTATTTGACAATTTATTTACACCAAACACTGTACAGCTAATAATGGAATCAGTCCCAAATATCTTACCTATTGTTACACTGGCTCTCTTACTGTAGATGCCTTCCTTGTGCTTTGGCATAACTGCATCGTCTTCTAACTCTCTGGAACCCAAAATGTGTTTATTGAAGTGCGGTGGCACAGCATCATCAGACCCTACAAACAGAGCGAAAGCACGAGAGAGCTGGATCAGTGACGAACGAGACAGTGGGCCCCACAAGGGTTTGACGTAGATCAGATGATGCTAGTGTTCCTGGATTGTCTTTCTCTTGGACAAAGAGCATGAATAATGCACGACTGTGTGCGAGAGTGTGAACCAGCTGCAAGACCCTGGGGGAGGGGCTAAAGGAATGACAAGAAAGAATTTGAAAAGCTGATATGAAAGCAGTTATTAATTCGAATGATATCATGGATATAGGAAAAAGATGCAGATATGGATCCCTTTAGATAATAAATAAAAGATTTAGCCAGCAATCATACCTTCTTCAACGTTTAGTATCATCATTGCCTCAGTTACACAATAAACTGAATTACTAAAAGGAGTAGACCATGAGATAATGATAAAGTTTTTTAAAGATTAAATTAAAATAATGAACATGTTTAATAGTCTGTTACTTATGTGCTACCTGACAGAAAGCAAGTTACATTATATTGCTATGTATTGCCTAATGCTGAGTGCAGCTTTCTGTGACATACCTGAATGGGAGCTTTCCACAGTTGTGTCAGAGCGATCATGAGAAAGCTCTGGATCAGCCTGCGGGACATAGAACAGCTCGGAGCTACCATGCGGTTTGTAAGGCAACAGTGTACGGACAGCTACAGAAAGGGCACATAGTCAAAAACAAATCACTTTAATATACCCAAATGAACCCAACTTTTAAATTTGAATTTGCCTATTCAAATGACAGTAAAAAACTGTTGCCAAAGATTTAAACATCTCTCACCTGCTGCTTGGACAGCGAGAGTTCTGGACGTCCCTGCCATTGTTTGAGTTGATGCAAAGGCCAGAGGATATCTGGCCTGTAGGTGTGGATTGACTTCATTCTGGACTTGAAACGGTTCATTGTGCTCAAATGATCTGGCTTGATGTGATATTAAATTGAACCGCTGTTGTTCAGTTCCAGTGCTTGTAATAAGGGGGGACTGTCTTGAGAGTGGCACATCTATGAAGCTGTTCTGACTGGACCACCTGCTTGAGTGATATTCGACAGAATGGGACTGGTGTTTGGGTCTGGGGGATAAACTGACGTGTATGTGAGAGAGGTGGGATTTATTAGCAGGAGCTGTGTCTGAAGCAACACTGGACATAATCTGGTTACTGCCTGTGATATTATAATCCATGTCAGACATTTCTTGGACAATGAGAGGATCATTCTTGACAGTATTTTCTTTGCTATCATCAGCTGTAATTTCTTCAGTCCCCTCTATTGATTTGCCCTCACCCTCCGTCTCTTCCTCTCTGTCAGATGCATTTGGGATTACAGCCGGCTGATGTCTCAGTTGTGGATAAAATACTTCAGGATTTGTATCTGTTCCTTTGTGGTGACCATTGTGCTGTAACATGTCTTGCCTGGCATCAACATTACCCAGTTCCACGGCACCAGTGAGAGAGCAATCTGAAGGCAACTGTGGGGATGGAGTACGTCGAGTGGTTGCTATAGAAATAGAAGTTAAAGTTGGTGGGCTGAACCCCTCCCGGAGACCAATCTGGTGAACTCTGGCTTCCAGATCCCGTTGTTCAGGGGTGTAGAGTAGAACATTGGAATCCAAAGGTTTCTGAGTGGTTTTCTGTAGTACATCTGAGACATGACTATCCATGCTGGGCACGCCAACAAAATCTTTCCCAGGCTGAGATCCAGCACCAACACGGGACTGGGCACTTCCCTCTGAATCTGAGCTCCACTGAGGAACATAGTGAGACAGAAACAAAGAGCAGATTGAGTTATTGTGTTGGGGAGTATTGTGGGAAGTAAGAGTAGTGAGTGGGAGAGTATAAACACTTTTGAGTATAAACACTGCAGACACAAGCTCTGTCCAGAAAATGAGTGCAAAGAGAAAGCCACGCAAACACACATCTTTACCTTGAATACATTCTAACAGGACAGTCCACAATGCAGTCTGCCACACCAGAAATAAATCGCATATTATAACAGACTAAACATGATAAATAAATACCTCCCTTCGAAAAATAAAAAAAATATTATAGACCCTCATGCTAACCCGTTGGTATTTTTTTATAATTTTTTATGAACTGAAGAGCAAAATAAACATACACATTTATGTTATGATAGTAATGATGTAACGATGATTAAATGACAAAAAGTTGTCATTTTTAGATAAACTTAGTTTTCATTTTCGGATTAACTATTTTGTATCAACCAAATAGGACAGATGCTGACATTCACTAACACGGTTTCCGCAAATTTGTTGGACTAGCATGTTGGCATATGTGTGTTACCTTGGTGTGTTGGGTGTTCATTAGAAGCTCTCTTTTGATGTCTTCAATTCTCTTTCTGTCTTCTGCATTTAGCTGTAAACTTTCACACTGGTGGCCAGAAACCTTCATTAGGATCCATTCTTCAGAAACAGAGACAGAATGCTGTCATCATTATCATGCAATAACTACCTAAACATGTAATAAATACGTGCAGCACATCAAACATAAAACATTTTTTATTATGTACCTCGGGCACGGCTATCCTCTGGGTCAGCGGTGCTTGGCCGGCTTGTAACCATAGAAACAGGTGACTCACTCTGCAGTAACTTGCCAACTCTGGCAGCCAATGAACTCTCGCTGTTGCTGTCACTCAGACTTCCAGCATCGGCTGATGCATGGGATGGACTATACCCAGAGGAGCCAACCACAGCATTCTCAGTCTCCTCCTGGTTCTGAGGAAAGTTTCCTGTCATTAAAGGAACATTCGACTGCACGGTCAACCGAGCTGCAGGCTGCTTCGCTTTATCTGGGTCAGCAGCACTGCATCCTTCAGGCTCAGCCCGTCTTGGGGTCACACAGAGGTCATGTGACTTTAAACTTTCATCTCTGCTGAGCGAGAGGGCATCAGGTTTACTTGTAAAGTCGGTCCGTGTGGATGGTTGATGTGCTCCCTGAGAGGAAGAAGAGCTTGCTTTTAAAGCCGAGTCGGATGAAGAGCGGGTCAACAGTAGGGAACAGTTACCACTAGCTGAGAGAGACCTGCCATCATGATAACCCTGAGCATTTCGGCCTAGAGAAACAAGCGAGGTGTCGCTCTCCGAGAGGCGGTGGGACCCGGGAGAGGACATCAGAGAAGATCTACCCGAGACAAGGCTTTCTGCACGTCCCAGCAAACGCCTGATTTCATGCAGTGTGCCAGAGCCCACAAAAGAATCATCCTCCTTCACTTCCTCTCTGGGCACAACTGGAGCCACAGAATCTGGACTGAGCTCGCTTGAGAGGCCAAAGCTACCTTCACTTTGAGGAGTGTCAGAGTGTTGTAAGTTTGATGAAGGATGTAATGTTGAATGACGTCTTGGTGGAGTATCGGGCAGATTCAATATCGTCCCAGCACTTTGCTGACCGGTTGCTTGGTCTTGCTGAGACAGGCGGTGTGAGACAGAAGCGCTGGAGTCAGCTGAGAGTTGACTGGAACTGGAGAATGCCTCTTTCTGAGTGTCAACTGTAAAGACAAGAAATTAACCCAATGACAATCAAATATGAGCAGCCGCAATACACAAATATTATATACAACATATTAAAGAAATAATGAAAATTATTTCAAAAATGAAAATTCTGTCAACATTTATTGACCCATATGTCATTCTTTCTTCTGCAGAACACAAAAGAAGATATTTATAAAAATGCTGGTAACCAAACAACACTGACCCCTATTGACTCCCATTGTATAGACACAAAATTAATAAGACATTTCTCAAAATATCTTCTCTTGTGTTCCACAGAAGAAAGTCATGCAGGTTTTGATCGACATGAGAGTCAATAAATTGTTTATTTTTGTACAAACGATCCTTTTATTTATATTCACAAATATAAAATACGAATGATATTTCACAGCATATATCAGATATCATCTGTTCACCTTCAGATGGCTGTGTGCTTTTTGTTGGCGTTCCGATGGATCCTTTGATGGTGCATAGGTCAGTAGGAGAGAATTCAGGTTCTCTGATTGGCCCCCGAAGCGTGAACGGATTTAAGATTGTTGAAGGTGATTGATCGATTCCTAAATTCAGCAGATACAACTATAGAGATATAAAAATACAACCAGAATTTTTATGAGATGGTCTACTAGTGCACATAAACAAATGACAAACATCTCCAAAACCATCATCAAAAATACATAAGACAACATTCACAATGGACTAAGCGTACACAAGCATAGTGACTTGCTAGAAGTCGGGATATCAGTTTCCGGTTTACCGGATTCGCCCAGGTTGGACATTCTAAAAGACTTACCGTACCAAAACAATGACCAAGGAAAAACCAAATTTCTGTTGGATTATACTTGTAATAAACACTAGCTGCTGTCAAAGGAACAAGCTCTTATTACACTGATTAGATGAAAAACTTAACTTAAAAAGTTAATCATTTCTCCCCCGTAGAAGTCCATTATAAGGAAAAGCGTAACATTGTTTAACACACCGAAAAAACGACCTGAAAAAAACAAATTATTAAATAATATTATCACCAATATCAAACATCAACATGATATCAGAAAAGTTCTATGTTCTCAGTTTGCGCTGCCTTGAGCTGAGCTGTTTCCTTATAATGCACCTCTATGGGGGCTTAATGTGAGATTATTCACTTATGGAGAATGTTGATGTCACGCCCTATGTTGCATGTTGTAGTGGCGCCACCATCTTGGGAGGATCATACTCCACTGCTATTATTGTTTTGATATGTACCGTAACTTGTTTTGTTTGATTTGTGGAGAAATCGAAAGTGAAAGAAACGGGCTTTCCTGAACGACTCTACGTAATGCTATTGACTACCTACCATAGTTATATTTCCTAATCTAACAAGAAAAACAAAACACTGCATTGAATACACTAGCAGCGATCCTCCCAAGATGGCGCAACATTCAACACGGCGTGACTTAGCTTCACATTCTCTATTTGTGAAATAAGAGCTTTGACAGCAGCTAGTGTTTACTGCAAGTTTGACAGAAATGTGGGTTTTACTGTCATCGTTTGTGTACGGTAAGCATTTTGGAAAGTCACACATTTTGGAAAATTCAGAAGTTCGTCACTATACTTGTGCAGAGTCCATTTTGCATGCGTAAAGTAACATACTTTAGACTGAAACAGGATATCACAACAAAACCTACAGCAGGAGTTTATTTATTCAATTATTCAGACTGTACTAGCATGCAAAAAAATATTTTATTTCATGTTTATTTCATGATGACCAAGTTTATTGTGTTAACTTACAGGAATCCTGTCTTCAATGTTGAGCTCTCTCGACTGAGGAGGAGATGTAGGTCTGGATGTCCAGTATGGTGCATAATTGTCTACCTCAAGACTCAATACAGAAGAAGCAGCTCCTACTGATGCCCGCATACTCTGCTCTCCATGGTAACTGCCTTGAGAGCTAGACAGAGTGCTGCTCATGTTGAAGCTCGATGACACGTCACTGAAGCGACCAAGACTGGCGAGAGGGGAGGGCTTGACAGTGCTTTTATCCTGTAACGCAGCTGAACTATTATTCTTTCCTAGAAGTATTGACCGACTGCTCAGCGATCTGGTAACTGGAATGATGTCATCAGTTTGTGCTGGAACTCTGTGTGAACCTGTGTCTCTCTGAATAGAGGTTACCACCGAGTTCAGCGAGGAGTGAGAGTGATTGATAGGTGACTCAGATGTTTGACCTCTAAGCACACCCGCCCCAATGACATCCACCCGATGGGGTGAGCCACTTCCAGAGTGAAGCTGACGCACGTCTTGAGAAATCTTGAGTGCCCCAGATACTAAATCCTGTGATTTGTTCTTTAGTGAAACATCATCAAATGCCTTCAGAGCCAAATTGTCATAAAATGACCTGCTGGAAGTTTGATTGGCTGTCCAAGCATCTACTTTTTGTAAGTAGCTTAGGCTGGGAAGAGACTGTACTCTTCCAAGAGCTAAATGAGAAACCTGACCTTTCATCTTTGTACCAGAGTAAAATGATTGGCTGTCTGAGCTAGGAACATCAGGGGCAGGTGAAGATCCTTGTTGTTTAGAGATGGTATGTGTTTGGAACTCTGTCGGGGTAGTTTGTGAGGCTGATGAAGGTTTGCTAGGGACTGTAACTGTTGATTGAGGACAGGTGGGTGAGGAATGTTGATCCAAAACACTTAGATCCAATGAAGAAATTAATCCTGTTTTGGAATGACTGTTTTGCGATGATGCAGCAGCAGAGGCAACACCCTCTTCTTGGGAATGTACAAGTAAAAGTTTGGTCAATGCAGGTGGGGGTTTCACAAGGGGCACTGCAGGGGTGGACTGAGACACTGGATGGGTGCTCAAGAATGACCCATCTGCCGCCATTGCATTACCCGAGCTCCAAACCAATCTCTGCAGTCCTGGGATATGCATTGCACCTGCACCGGCCGGTGTGACAAACAGCCCACTATGAGAGCTTCTGTTCCTATTATGATGTCTACTTGCTGGTTCAGAGATTGAGCCTACCTGTCCCTTATACAGTTGATCACGGAGACGGTCAGCTGTTTGATGTGAATGTACCCGAGAATCCCGGACAGTAATGTCTGACACAGCTGAACTCTGAAATAAAGATGATGAGCCCCCTTGTGGCTGCTCTCTGCTGCTGGACAGAACAAACTGAAATTCATGTTCAACAGCTGTGCCAGGTCCGGCCATAAAGCCTGTTTGAATATTCATGGAAGGTTCTACATGGCACTTAGCTGTGTTTGGGTGGTCTGATGCAGGTTCAGGATGATCAAGGGGAGTCTCAGAGGCAACTGCACTATTGATATTAACAGCAGACACTCCTGCAAGCTGCTGAAAGGCACTCTGCTCCTCTCCTTCCATTTGTCTGTCAATTTTGTTTTCAGCTTCAAATGAAACCCTCTCTTCCTCCTTGATTTTGTAATGGTCTCCAGGTGAGAGGCTGTGCTGGGAAAGCGAACAGCAGCTAATTTCAGCTTCCAACAGAGCTGCAGGCACATCTAAAGGATGCTGGGATAGCGTGGCCTGCTCATGAATAGTCTCTTGGTGATGGGAATCATCAGCTCCACCTACATGTGAGTACATTCTGGGGCACCTCTCAGAGATAACGGAGAGGTCAGGAAATCCCCTGAATACACAAATGCAATAGAGAAGATATTACATACATACAAAACAATACTTCCTAAAAAAATAAATAAAATAAAAAGTAAATAGTACCGGAGGGCGACAAATTCTGCATCTGTATGCTGAAAAAATGTAGAATCAGAAAAAGGATGAGATTTGTCCAAGGAGGGCAGCAGGACT
This sequence comes from Triplophysa rosa, assembly GCF_024868665.1. Lineage (NCBI taxonomy): Eukaryota > Metazoa > Chordata > Actinopteri > Cypriniformes > Nemacheilidae > Triplophysa > Triplophysa rosa. The sequence continues at coordinate 10,809,397 of NC_079898.1, forward strand.
AGTGCAGGTGACATCTGGCTATCTTGAAACTCTGAAAGACAAACAAAAAAACACACTTGATATAACAAATGTCTTTATTATGTAAAGACTGACAAAAACAATAAAAGTTAAAGGGGTCATATGGCGTGAACACGTGTTTTTCTGTGTCTTTGGTGTGTTATAAGTTGTCCATGCATGTTTTAGATGCGTGAAATTGCAAAAATTAAAGTGTCGGAACAAAAGATGCATTCTATCTAAAAGCGAACGCTCACGCAGACCTGCCTGAAACGCCTCGTGTAACCACACCCCCACAAATCTACGTCAGTTCGTGGTATGATTTGACTAAGACCGTCCAAATGTATACGCAAGTAAGGTGGGCGTACCTGTCAGTACAATTGCTTTGGAACATGACGTTCCAAATAGGGTAAGAAGCGTCACATTTCCGTCACACCCTTGCAGTATTTCGACAAATCACTACGCACTGGTTAACTGGCCAATCATAGCACACCTCGCTTTTCAGAGCGATGAGCTTTGTATAAAATCTGCGCGTTTCAGAGAGGCGGGGCAAAGAGGAGATACAAACATGCACGGTATGTGGAAAATACAGTGCTTTTGAACCTTAAATCATGTATACACATTGCATTACATCTAAAACAAACGATAATACTCGTTTTAGCCGTGTCATATGACCCCTTTAACATTCACTGACAGTGGGATATAAACGTCTGAGACCACAACTGAAAAGTCTCACACAGTACACATACACCTTCTTGAGTGTACCTAGTAGTTTAAAGGTCTCAGATTTGTCATGCATGTTACTTAATGGTATCCCAACATCTTGAGCATCTGTGCGTTGTCTGGAAGCCTCTAAATTATGTTGTCCATGCTGCAGGCAGGGAATCTCTGCAGGGGTCTGGAGGGGTTAAAAACGATTTTTTTACAGGAACACACATAATGTATATGCATTGATTATCTATGTCTTTTTGTACGTCTGCCATCAAATGTCACATACTGTTTGTCAAACCTTCTTTTTAGGGTTAAACGGGTTATTTACATTAAACTATGTATTTTGGTTTTTGCGATGCTACTAATTTACAAGTAACTGGTCTGTTACCCACTTTTTAGCCTGAGCCAGCTAACAGTGAAACGGTACTGAGAACTAATAAACTACAAATTATTTAGTACTTGATAAATAACTTACTTAATAGTATGTTCTCGTATTTATTCTATACATAAACGACTGCGATCAGGCCATTAAACAGCCATTAAAGTTAACTTTGTGCACTCCTTACTTGTTGCCACGCAATGATTGTTAGCAACAAGGCTGTCTCGATTAGCGAACCGAGACGAGTCATATAGAAGTTATAGCAACAAAAAAACACGCAATTTCCAGAATAAAAGCACGACATTACGTTTGTTTTATCTTTGTTACTATTAACAGTTTTACTACTTTGTAATTTCTAAAGACTCACTCTGTTTACATTTGCTGCATCCTCCTCTGAATCCATGTTGTGATAGCTCGTATACGTTACGGCGGCGCACGCGCACTACAAGGTTTTTGAATCCACAGAGAAACTGATGAAATGATCTCAAGTTAAGAGACAGTCCCAAAAACAAAATAAATTATTCTTTATAATGCCTGTATTAAAAATGCTAGACACGTGAAGCCCGTTGTTACACCAGTTTTCAGTGGATTGGATAACAAAGAACACGGAAGTTCTGCGCGCAGAACGTCTGACGCTGTTGCTACGACAACAAGAAAAGCCCGCAGTGTTGCGCGGGAAATCTTCATGCATGCATGTATTTGCATTATAATAAAACATAATGTATTGTGTATATAATAACATGATGTGAACCGGGTCTTCATGTATAACATATTGTTTTGCTGTGTGTTTTTATTTATTTATTTTAAACGTCATTTATTATTCTCAGGATATGTCAGGCCTGAATTACAAGTATGTACTTACAATTTGGCTACAAGTCTGTGATATGGTCTATGGAAAAACTAAAAATAAAACCCTTGAGAGGTTATGAGCAGGTTATAATCAATTAAATGTCTTAATTTGTTACTTTTCTTTTTATAAACAAAAATATGAAGGCAAATGCAACCATTAATGTATAAAGTATAAGAATCAGGGTTTCAGTCAAAGGTGTAGTCCGCAGTACTGATGGTCTCAGCATTGAAAGTGGCAATCAGCTCATAAGTCTTTTGTGCCCCTGGTGTACGTGGTTGCTTTCCCAAAACTTTTGAGACACTATTCAAGGTCTCCCAGGTGCAAGCTGTATGCCTTTCATGGCCTTGAAATCCAGTAAACTCTTTTTGAACCACAGTTCAGTGTGTCCTTGAACACACACTTCTGTGTACTGACAGCCCAGTCTGGTTTCCCCTCATGGGTAGGCACACACATTCCAGGGCGTTCAAGTTTTATCACAAGTTTGGAGTGAGATCACATCTGTTAGCAGAGGAGCCACTGAAAGTTTCAGTAGTGGCCCCTCAGCCCCACCCAATTCTCTCAAGATTTTCTAGCAGTTAGATTTAATTATTGTTATAACTGACCAGTACAAATAAAAATTGTACAAATTGGTAAATCTGATAAAAGTTAGACAAATGAAATAAATAATTTAAAAAACATTAAATGATGTATCAAAAATAAAAAGAAATAACAAACAAGCAGTGCACAATGTATACATACTGTACACATACCACAGAATTGTAGAAATCGTCCTGAGCATGTATGTCAAGCTGTGTGTGTAAAACATTACTGAATTGTTAACCAGAGTGCTCTGCTTTAAAAGAAGAAGTCTCAGCATAGCTGAAAAGAACATTAATACAGGAGAATTTAGAATAATAAAACACATCTCTACTTTTCTTAGATTTAGGTTGCCAAATCTTAGGTAAAGCATTAAATGTACATTGTCTTTTATATGCATTGTCTTTGAATACTTATATTTAATCAGTTATTTCAAAACTGACAAACTGTAGACAAACTGTAGACAGTAAAATGTTATCAACATCAACAAAAGCAATCTTTAAACTGCAGCAGCATGCATGATTTATTACTTTTTAATTCTGGTGAAATGTGCCATATTTACACCAATATTACATAATGTAAGATTAATGTAATTTAAAGTGCAAGTTATACATTAAAGATAAATGATAAAAAAGAAAAAGACAAACTGATCTCATCCCCATTGATTCCCATAGTAGCCTATTTATTTTCCCTACTATGCGTGAGCGCAGCGCATCAACAACTGCCCGAACAAATAACAGAAATTGAGCAAAAGTATCCAGACTCCGTTTTAATCATCCTCTGAGATTTTAACAAAGCAAATCTCTCCCGTGAACTGCCAAAATACAAACAGCACATTACATGTCCCATCAGAGACAGGAATATATTGGATCACTGTTACCACTATTAAGGATGATCACTCTTTGCGGCTCTCTGATCACTGTCTAGTTCATCTCATACCAACCTACAGGCAGAAACTGAAAATAGCTAAACCAGTAATAAGGACTGTAAAAAGATGGACTAATGAAGCAGAGCAGGATTTACAAGCCTGTTTTGACTGCACTGATTGGAGTGTTTTTGAAGCTGCAGCCACTGATCTGGACGAGCTCACAGAGACTGCGACTTCATATATCAGATTCTGTGAGGATATGTGCATTCCTACCAGGACATTCTCGTCATTCAATAATGATAAACAATGGTTTACTGGGAAACCCAAACAGCTTCGTCACACCAAAGAGGATGCTTACAAAAGTGGGGATAAAATATTGTACAACCATAGGCCAAGAACACACTAACAAAGGAGATCAGAGTGGCTAAAAAAAGACTACTATGAAAAGCTGAATAAACAGTTTTCGGCCAACGACCCGACGTCAGTATGGACTGGTCTGAAGAACATCACCAAGTACAAGGCACCACCCCCACAGTCTGTGGAGAATCAACAACTGACTAACGATCTGGTTGTGTTTTACTGCCGATTTGAAAAGACCAGACTCACACCCCACACCCGCTCTGATCTGCACTTCACACATTCACCCACCCACCGTGCAACCACCACTCCTGCCTCCCCCACCATTCTACCTGCACTTAAGGTATGTGTAGAGGATGTGAACCGGGTCTTCAAGAAGCTCCAGGCCCAGACGGTGTTTCACATGCCTGTTTAAAAGTCTGCGCTGACCAACTGGCCCCCATCTTCACACAGATCTTCAACAGATCTCTGGACCTGTGTGAAGTTCCCCACTACTTCAAACGCTCCACTATCATTCTGGTCCCCAAAAAATCCAAAATCACTGGACTTAACGACTACAGACCTGTCGCTATCACGTCTGTGGTTATGAAGTCGTTTGAGAGACTGGTCCTGGCCTACCTGAAGGACATCACTGGACCCTTGCTGGATCCTCTTCAGTTTGCCTACAGAGCAAACAGGTTGATGATGCAGTCAACATGGGGCTGCATTATGTTCTGCAACATCTTGATAGACCTGGGAATTACGCAAGGATCTTATTTGTGGACTTCAGTTCGGCCTTTAATACCATCATGCCTGATCTTCTCTCAGACAAACTGACCCAGCTCTCTCCATGCCCACCCCAATCTGTCAATGGATCACTAACATCCTAACAGACAGGAAGCAACTAGTGAAGCTGGGTAAACTCACTGTCGTGATCTCAGTCTTGTCGTGACCTTCTTGTCTTGTGTGAGTATTTGTTTTTTGTCAAACTCTTGTGGAACCGTCTTGACGGCTCTCCACGTGTTTAGTGTCTACGTCATTAGCCCCGTCCCCATGTCTCCCCTTCAGGCTTTCCTCTCAACGGGTTTCCATCACCTCATCACCTACACTCCTGTTGCTCGTCCCTAATTAGCAGTCCCCCCTGGCTCCTTATGATTATTCACCTGTTGTTCATTCCCCGCTGATTAGGTCCCCTCTATTTAAGCCCTCTTGTTTTCTTGTCTTTTGTCAGACCGTTGCGTGTTATATGTCAGCTCTGACTGCCATAGTCTTGTTCTGTTTTGTCTAAGTCTTAGATATCTCCTAGTCTTGCTTTTGTTGTTGTAGTGCTCCAGTGCTTTTGCTCTTCGCTATTTTTTCCTCTGTGTCCCTCAGTGTTCTCTGGCGTCTCGGACCTCCGTTCTCCTCACCTCCCGGCACCTCCTCACAAGGGATCACCTCTATCATCCGGATTTTGCCAGCGGGTCGAGACTGCTCCCCGCTGAGCGTCTGGGGTAGTCAAAGTTCCTGTCCGGATTCTTTTACTGATTCTTCCGTGAGTACCGATGGGTCGAGCTCTCTCCCAACGGGCTCACGAGGTACCTGTGGTCAGCAAGTTTGGTGATCTGTTGTGGGCATTCATATAATAAAGACCTTTTCTCCCGCTATTGAGTCTCCTAACCTTTTGTTCCTCTCCGAGTCATGACACTCACATCCAGGACTCTCACAATCAGCACTGGTGCCCCTCAGGGATGCGTGTTCTCCCCACTGCTCTTCCCCCTGTATACAAACGATTGCACTGCAAAAGACTCCTCTGTCAAGCTCCTGAAATTTGCAGATGACAATACCATCATCGGCCTCATCCACAATGGAGACGAGTTTGCTTACAGACAGGAGGTTGCAGAGCTGGCTGTCTGGTGCAATCACAACAACCTGGAGATCAACATGCAAAAGATGATGGACTTCAGGAGAACCCCCCTGCAATCCCCCCACTCACCTTCATGAACAACACTGTGGCTGCAGTAGACTCATTCAGGTTCCTGGGCACTACCATCTCTCAGGACCTGAAGTGGGACACTCACATAGACTCCATCGCTAAAAAAGCCCAGCAGAGATTGTACTTCCTTTGCCAGCTGAAGAAATTCAACATGCCACAGGAGCTGCTCACACAGTTCTACTCTGCCATCATCAAGTCTGTCCTGTGCTCATCCATAACATACATTAAGAGACTACAACAGACAGTCAGGACTGCTGAGAGGATTATTGGTGCCCCCCTGCCCAATCTCCAAGATCTCTACACCTCCAGAGTGAGAAAAAGGGTTAAGAAAATCACTTTGGACCCCACTCACCCAGCTCACTCCCTCTTCGAACTATTGCCATCTGGCAGGCGCTACAGTGCACTGACCACCAGAACAACCAGACACAAGAACATTTTTTTCCTGCAGGCTATACTCAGCCTGAACAAAAAGCTCTTACTACACACTGTCCATCACATTGCACACCTGCACATTACACATAGCATCTGGAAACTGTACATTGTAAGAAACAATACGATAAACCTTAAACAATTATGTGTTGTTTATATTTCATCTCTTTCATCTATGTTTGCATCATTGTGTACACTTTCTTCTGCACTAAGCTCCTGTCGCCAAGTCAAATTCGTTGTGTACTTGGTAATAAGCTCCTTCTGATTCTGATTCTAAATGGGGGATGATATCTGTTTTGTCACTGACATTCTTCCAAATACATTCCTTTGTGTTTAGAAAAACAAAGACATTTATATAGGTTTGGGACAATCTGAGGGTGAGTAAATGATGACAGAATTTTCATTTTTGAGTGAACTGTCCCTTTAAGACTGATGCTGATGTCTTTGAGTCAGAGGAGCATATGATCACCTCATAAATATAAAAAACAGGCACTGCAAGATTTAAACAACAACAAAAATGGATGCTTTGGTATTGTAATTATGATTATGCATTAAAACCGTTTTGCACGTCATAGTCGTTAGGCAGACAAACTGTTTGTGAATGATCATATTGCAGTTTTTGCATTAGTAAATCTTCACATTGTCTCTTAGCAGCATGAAACGTGTATTTAATCTGGGAATAAAAAGAAAGTTATAAAGGATGAAACGGACTGCATGAAAATCCAGTTATAATACAGTAAATGGGTTTGACTGATCGAGCGAGCGAGCTGCAACAAACCTCCTCTACGCCGGCCGGTGACTCATCTAAACTTCTGATTGGTCATTACGTCCATGCGCTGTCTATGATTGGTTGTGATGCTCAGCGCTGTGATGAACACGGAAAAAAATCTTTGCTGCATTGTGATCGGACGTGAACGCCTATGCAATTACGGACACATTTTGTTCATCTTCACATTTCATTTGCCTCGTCCATTAATCCCTTATTTTTCAGCGTGAGAAATACAAGGTGTGGCGTGTGAGCGTTTGAACAAGCTGAAATGCGTGTGTCTCACGGCGAATGCGTGACACTTGAGAGCCCTGATGTCACATACATAACTATACAATTACTGTACATCTCTCCCCACAGACATTTTAAGACATTTTTGAAAGAAAAAAAAGAACAACCTCGTAAGTAATGCATTATTATAGTCAATACATTGGCTACATCTGAAATAAACAAACATGCAGGAAGGGAACCTATATTTTCTTATTTTTCTTATATGATTTATAAATACAAGTATACAACAATATGTATGTATACGGTATGCCTGTCCTCCAATATCACACGTTACTTTTTAAACAACGCTTGCCTTGCATAACCTACCAAGAACTGTTTAAAAGACTATTCCCAAACTACTCCAATTTATTTTCTGTGATAAGCTCTTATAAACACATTAATATTTTATGGTTAGAACGACACTTTATTTATATTTATATAGTAAGGATTTTTCATGCTATATTAATATATAAAATAATATTATTTTCGTTCTTATGCTATGTACTTAAAGTAAATTACAGTTTTATAAAAAGTTGTTTCATCCTAATTTGCCTCTTTTTTAAATCACGTGGTCAATGCACCGCCATCTATCAAGTGACAGCGCATGCGCACGGTCCGTGGCGTGTGCGTGCAAAGGTGGAGAGGCGTCTTGTGAAAACGCAGCGATTGGAAGGAATGTTAAATAATTTAGAAATTACTTAATTTACTTATATATTTTATAACTATCACATCCATTAATATATTCGTTATAATGTCTAGGAAAAACAAATTTGGACCCGGTAAGTATCGCATGCTCACTGATACTACAACATTCATCTCGTTTCGTGACGACTTTTAAAACTTTAACCAACTGAGCACATGTAGCTTCAAACGTAGTGCTACACACTTGTTGTTTAACAGTTTATGCTTTTTATACATGTACAGTTGTACATTGAAGCTCTGAACTAATCGCCATTTTTAGTGATCCATGTTGTTTTTATATATATTTATATATCTTTGGTTTGTCCTTACGAACTTTACCTGTAACGTTATATTTAAGAGGGTAACAAGTTACGTAGTACGATCACGTGCTCTATTGGTCAACCACACTGTTCTTTTTTTCTTTCGCTCGTGTAAGGCCTATTGAAACTTTTAAAAGCACTTTTCTCTGTTTACTCTCATAGAATACTTCCGCATGCGTGATGATGCGTGTCTGATGCGCACTCACGTAAGTTTGCTTTTGTCCATGAGTCATTATATTCTCATCATCCGCCATTATAAGATACTATTTTGTTTTTATTCTTTGGCGCTAAATTCTAACCCATATCTATTGTGTGGCCGGTATGCTCTGTTTTTAGGAGGCTATGGTAGATTTTATCACCAATAGACCTCCACGCCCCAGCATCTTAGATGCTCTAAGTCTTGGTTATCAATTTGGTAAGACATTTCCTTCACTTCCTCACACATGTACTGCTCTTATATTTTTACATATGCCCAGTAAAGATTACATTTCTTACAACTTTACAATACAAATTAACACTACAAATGTAGATTTCCATTTGACATTCAAAATCATTATACTGCTGCAAATTCTGCTTTTTCTAGAGGTTCGTAGTTAAAGGGATAGATCATTTACTTACCCCTCAGGTTGTTCCAAACCTGTATAAATGTATTTGTTCTGCTGAACACAGAAAGATATTTTTAAGAATGTCAGTAAACAAACTAGGGCTGAAACGATTCCTCGAGTAACTCAAGTTATTCGAATACAAAAAATCATCGAGGCAATTTGTGTTGCCTCGAAGCCTCGTTTAATCCATTTACCTACAGTACACACGGAGCGCTGCGTTTCCCCACGGACCGTTATCACTGACGCACAGCCCGCTAAACTTTGTTACAGGGCTCAAGTCTCACGCATTCACCGTGAGACACACGCATGTTAGTCTGTTCACACGCATGTCTCATGCTGATAAATAAGTGATAGCTTATTGAAATGGTGAACTGCTATTTTACTTGATTTTAGTCTATTTTGCGAGTGAAACTTGTTTTCCGGCTGCATTGAGTCCATCAAACTACATGCGGACTTGTGGATGCCGAATCCTGTTATTTACACATACCATTTGTCAGTTCTGCGTGTCTGAGTGAATGAAGTGCACAGTTTAACGTGCTACACGTGTGATGCTCATGAATTTGTCTGCGTCTGCGCTGAATGAGGACATGAACTTCACCTCCAGAGTTGCGCTGAGAGTTTACTTCAGAACATTTTACTGAGTGAAGCTAACGCCCTAAAGAATAAGCGTCTTCCGACGACCTGACAAAATAAAAGTCAGATTAACTCGGTATTTTTATGTGGACAAATTTATTACTATTTAATATTAAAAAAAGAAACTAAAACTAATTTAGATAAACTAAATGCATCATGCATAAGCTGAAGTTAGTTGTTTACCTTTGAAATTATTCTTTCTATTTTTATTAATGTTTCATATATTTATACATTTGTATTAGGCCAATATTGCATTTTGAATGTAATATGGCAATGGAATGTAGTAAATGGGTTTAGTTTTCACAGATATGAATGTATGCAATTTCAGCTATAAATATGTAAATTTTTCTAAAAAGGAAACAAATTAGTTGTTCATTTTAAGAGACCTGTCTTATTTTCTCTTGTATATTAGTATTGCTCTTTAATAAAGAAAACGTACTTATTATCCGAATACCCGATTAATCGACAGAAAATCAATAGAATACTCGATTACTAAAATAAGCGATAGCTGCAGCCCTAAAACAAACAGATCTCCTCCCCCATTTACTGCCATAGTGTGAAATAAATGCTATGGCAGTAAATTGGGGTTTGATTACTGACATTCTTTCAAATATCTTTCTTTGTGTTTAGCAGAACAAAAATGTATACAGGTCTGGAACAACCTGAGGGTGAATAAATGTTAACAGAATTTTCATTTTTGGTTGAACTACCCCTTTAAAGATCAGATGACAGTGCCGTATACATTTGATAAAAAAATCTGGGTTGTTGTCGTCCTCATTTTCAAACATCGTCTTGAATATGAGATGATCAAATCTTACTAGGTATTGTTGAAAGTCACCGATAGTCTATTATAATGTCAAATGTACATGAGTCACAGAAAGCATAATTTATGAGAGTCTTTTCTTGGAAAATAAATTTAGTGGTTTGCACAAATGGTCCCATTGTAATTTTAATGGTAAAATAAGGTCTTTATACTCATATAATAATACTTCGGTTCATTAAATTCCATTTAATAAACATTAAGATTTGTGTTTCTAGCGCCGTATGAGCTGTCATCGGATGATGATGATGATGATGATGATTATGATTATGATCAATATGGCATCCCTGAAAACAACAGTTACTGTGGCTTTTCCCGCAACTTCCTTGAACGAGGCCTGCCAAAACCATCTAGATGCATAACTCCTGAGGTCTGCTTTAAACACTTGTTGTTCACTCAACAACAATTCCTTGTGGTATTACTTGATAACCATAGTTTGTGCATTTTTTTCAGGAAGCAGCAAAAACCGCCAAAGAACTTGTGGATGAGGAAGAGAAGCTTAAAAGAAAAGCAGAGAAGAAAAAACAGAAAAAAATGGTGAGGGCATGCACAAAAATAATGTTTGATCTGTTTTGGATAAGCTTATATTTTTTAAGTAATATCTTTCTGAAATATTGCAGAGACAGAGGGAAAGACGGCGTCTGGAAAAATTAGAGAAGGAAAATGAAAATGAAGGAAAAAATAAGCAGGTGAAATGTGTTGTTTGTATCTACAGCAAATATCGGCCAAAATGAGGCTGTTGATATGCAAGAATACACAGACTTCATTTTATCTGTATATGCAGACTGTAGTCTAAATATATTTTGTCTTTCTTTGTTTAAGGTACAGGTTGACACTGGATCAAAACAAACTAAACTTACAGATGAAGATAAAAATATAATTAAAAACAATAATTATTCATCTGTACCTCCTGACCCTCACCATACCACAACACCTATGCAGAGTAGTGGTGATGACGATGACGATGATGAGTCAACGGTTGATCCAGAGGTTGTCTTGTTGTTAAATCTCTAGACTTGTTACTCAATGTTCCTTCCTTGTTTTTTTGTACAAGTAATTTGCTTATACAATGCTGATGTTGATGACGCTTTTTTGTCTGTTTTAGGAGCTTGACATGAGTAGCTGCTTTGTATCAAATGCAGCAGCCATTGCCAAGCGTAAACTGGAACAAAAACCCAAACCTGAAAAGAGAGCCGGTCCACCAAACTCCAACAAACGGCATGGGTCAGACCAGAAGAGTGAAAGAACTATGAACCCACAAAACCAGGTTGGAACAGAGAACGTTTGGTAACGTTTATTTTTTCTTGACTTGTTTTACATTAGCTTATAATTGCATTCTGTGTTCTTGCAGACTGATAACAAAAAGGAGGCGGAGTCAGATGATACAGCAGATGCAAATGATTTCATTACAAAAAGCGTGGAGTTTGCAGGTTTGTTATTAGGGATGCACCGAATCGGCTTCGGCCAAGAATTTTCGTTTCGATGCATCCTTATTTGTTATTAGTCTCTGGAGGTTTTGTCTTGTAATGGTTTGTCAGGCTGTTTAGTTGATTCATTTATGTTCATAATTCCTCTTTTTTTAGTTATTGGTAACCAGTATGCTGCTTCAGGAAACTTGCAGATGGCTGTGAAATATTTTACAGATGCTATAAAACACAACCCTAAAGAGTATAAGTAAGAGTCTTTTTCAGCAATTACAGTTACAGGCACACTTTTTGAAGTGATAAATCCGGCAGAGCGAGTATGTAAATGTTACATTTCTGTCGTAGGTTATTTGGGAATCGCTCTTTCTGCTATGAAAAGTTGCTGCAGTATGAGAAAGCTTTAACAGATGCTGAAATTACTCTTTCGATGAATCCCAAATGGATTAAAGGACTTTACAGAAAAGGCAAAGCACTGGTTGGCCTAAAGGTATCATTATCATATTATTGTCTGCCAGTTTTATCAGTAATTCTTTAACAAAATATTTCATGTTAATACGCAATCATGTTTTTTAATCTGTCAGAGATATTATGATGCCAGACTTACATATAGTGAAATATTAAAACTGGACCACTCGTGCAAGGATGCAGCTGAGGAGCTGATGACGGTGCAGATCATGCAGCTTATGGTGAGTGGATGTAACTACTAACTAGTGTACCACCTTCTGTATTCATTTGGTTAGCAGCTGTGTCTCAGTTTTATGTTGTCCATCAATGATAAAATGTTTTTTATCAGGAAATGGGATTCACTAAAGAGCAGAGTTCCAATGCCCTCATTATTAATGGAACTGTGGAAAAGGCCATAGAAAGTCTGTCTGGCCTATCTGGTATGGTATTTATTTATTCATTCTTTTTTAGATTCTTGTTTTTAAATGTGGTACTGTATTTAAATGGAGTGTTCGTCTGCTTCGTGTGAAATAATGAGCAATTTTAAGTTTTGCAAGTTTGTGCATGGATAAGTTTATTTAGTTCAATGAGTGAATGGGACAGTTGTCAGTCAGAGTAAATCATTGAGATTCTTGATAATTCTTGTATTTTCTGTCCAGGTGTCATTCCTGGCCCTTTGCCTAGAGAAAGTGAATTTATGCCTGTACAGAGAAACCCACGAGCTCAAGCTAAAGTCCCACTTGGACCTCTTCCCCAAAATCAGCCTAGACTCAATACACCCGTCCCTGCCGCACCTAATTATCCACCGTAAGACACACCAGCGCATATGCAGGCAATTATCATATATGATCTTACCTCAAAACTGTATGAATTCTGAGATGTGACTTTTTTAAATAGAGAACTGTTCCCTGTCTGGGTCGGTGATCTTGTGCCTTCTGTGACAGGAGAAAGGCTTTATCAGTTATTTAGACCGTAAGTGAACTCCTTTGTTTGGCACATGGTAAATATCTTAACCCAATAAATAATTCTCCAATGGTAGAGTTCATTTAAGCATATATTCGATATGTTTTAACAGTGCCGGGCCAGTCCAAAGTGTGCGAGTGTTGCCTGCCAGTCGCTGTGCATTTGTTAACTATATCAGAAAGGAGGACTGTGAGAAAGCAATCCAGAATTTACATGTAAGTGTGTGTTTGTTTGTTTTTGTGTCAAGTTGAATGTTCGGTGTGTGAATGACAATTTAGCTTCTAATGTACACCTATTCCTTTTCTGGGGATTACAGGGTTATCCAATTGATGGAACCATTCTAGTGGTGCGTTATCCAGATAGGATTCATACACGTCTTGGAGTGTCTAGAGATGCATCTACAGAGCCCTGGTTAGTAAACTATGGGTTATAGTTTAAACTTGAATGTAGCAGTGAAAAGCTATACAGCAACATTATAATGATGATGTAGTGTATTTATGTTGTTAGTAATTTAAGATTTTTTAATTTTCTTTCATGTCAGCAAACAATCTGATGAATGTTTTTTTTGGAGGACAACTGGCTGCATTAAGAATGAACGCTGCACCTATCGGCATATACCAGAAAACAAGGGCATTGATCAACATAAAGGAAGATCTCATCAATAGAGGGATTTTGAAGTAAAAAAAAGATTAACATATTGGATAAGTCAAATTTAGAACCAAGTGCGAGGCAGATTATCTGTTTTTTTATTTAGCCTTATGATCAGTTCAAAAACCAGGGAAGACATTTTTGAGTTTGCTAAACAGTTTGGTAAATCAGTATGATGGATGTGATTATTGTCCCACAGAGTCCTGTACATTCCCTAAAACTGAAGAGAAGGTTTTCAATATTCTTGCAAGTCTCATCTGAAGCTTTAAGCTTCATTTAAGGCTTCATTTTAGTTAATAGTAGAGTTATTGAAGAATTACTGCCCATATTTTATTATTGATAATGGAAAGAAATTGCTAAGCACTGCGGTGGTTGCGTTATTGCCTGAGGGTTAAAACTAAAAGTATTGTTAAGAGGTATTATTTAGGCCTTACAAAGGAATTGCAATGTGTATATGCAGGTCTTAACTAGGATTGTTAGAAACAATGGGTTCCATACAAAGCATTCAAAACCCCTGATGCATTTGTGATAAATGTTATCTGCCATGGACAATGTTGTACTATCATACTAAGTGGATATGTTGTAAGAGATATCAGTACAAAATGACCAACACATTTGCTTATTAAACTGTTTTAAAAACTTTTTTGTTCAACTTTGCATTTTATTTCATGATAAATCCATGGTGGCTATTCCCATTTATTGAAACCTAGTAATCTGAGAACGTGCAGAGAGTCACCTTAGTATAAATATATTTATCTGCCCTTCCTCCTCTGATATGCACCTCCCACCAAGAGAGAAACGCAAAACCAATCGTCAGCACCATGATACTGTCGAGTACGTTTATTGGCTGAGAAAGCAGAGGCTGTGTGTGTATGTATGTGTGTCCTGTATTAAAGCAGGCTGCTCTGCAGCATTTCTGAACTGGTGCAGTGCCGGTTCATCTCCACTAATGGTGTGCAGAACAAGGGGGACTTAAAGAGAACAACTTAAACCAACAAATCAACATTAACATAATTTAAAAACTAAACAAAAAAATCCTGCATCATGAGCTTCGAACCTTTCATCTCTTCCACACTCTCCCGAAGATGGGATGACTCCCCCAGCACCTACCGGCTTTCCCGGGGGCCCCTCTCTTCCTCCAGGTTGTCGGGGCACTCGCAGCCTCTTCAGCGCTGGGAGAAGACTGACCTTAATCATGTCAGTGTAGTGAATGCAGAGCTGCTGGAGCTTCGAGGCCAAGAAAGAGAGCAGCTGGTGGGTCTGAACAACCGCTTCGCATCCTACATCGAGAAGGTGCGACATCTCGAGCACCAAAACCGGGCGCTGCTTCTGCAGCTTGAGGCCCTGCGGCGCAGGCAAAGTCAACCGTCCCGCATGCAGCAGCTTTACATCCAAGAGGTGCGGGGCCTCAGGGAGCAGCTGCTCCAGGTGGTCCAGAATAAAGCGTGCATGGAAGCGCAGAGGGAGCAGTTACAGGAGGTGCATGCACAGCTGCACCAGCGCTGGGAGGAAGAGGCGCAGCGGCGTTGTCAGGCAGAAGAAGACCTGCAGAGGTTGAAGGAGGAAGCGGGGAGGATAGCGCTGGACAGCTGTGATGCAGAGGCCAGCGTGGCCTCCCTGGCACAGGAGCTGATGTTCCTGAAACAGGTGTTTGCAGAGGAGCAGGACGGCTTGAGGGTCCAGCTACAGGTCGCCAGCCTCAGCGTGGAGCTGGACACAAGTAGACCAGACCTGTCGGCTGCTCTGAGAGAGATCCGAACGCAGTACGAGAACATGGCCGGACACAACATGCAGGCGGCCGAGGCCTGGTACAGGGGGAAGGTGGCCAGCGTGGTGGAGCTGACAGATAAGCAGGAGGATGCTGTGCGCTTGGTGCGTGAGGAGACAGCTGAGTACAGACGGCTGCTGCAGTCTCGCTCAGCTGAGGTCGAAGCACTGAGGAACGTCATCGATTCGCTGAACGCGCAACTGGGTGAACTAGAGGAGACACAGGGCACTGAAGTTACTAAGTACCAGGTATAATTCAGATCACCACTGTGCATCACCAGCATTGATTACGAAGATAATTACACTGTTACCATAGAAACTGAGCATCGCATACAACCTGATCAATGTCTTTGTAAAGAAAAATGTATGCTCACGCCAATTTACAATGATAGATAAGCGTTATAAACAGAAAAGTACAAAATAATGCCAAAGCAATACTTGGTACTGTAAAATGCATGCAAGTTTCAACCAAATCAATTTGTGTTGGCAACTCTTAAGTTTGCTCATAAAATACGGCTGGCCTATACTCCTATACCTTGCGTTAATCATTGCAAAGTAAAAGTGACACCAAAAATGCAGTGACCAATGAATCTTACACAATCTGTGAAATGTCATTGATGCTGACTCGCTCTGTCTTTAGTGCTGTGTTTTTATTGGACACAATGAGTACCTACCATTAGAACTGATTCTGAAAGTCTAGAAAAAAAAATCGGTTAAATTGCTCAATATCCTGTTTGGTACTATACATGTCTTTGATTAAATACAGTGTGTACCAATCGTTCTGTTTTTTTTTTTTTTTTGTGAACTTGTAGGGGAAGATCAGTGATCTGGAGAGGGATATTTCTGATGCCAAAGAGGAAATGTCACGCTATTTGAGGGAGTATCAAGATCTGCTTAATGTGAAGATGGCTTTGGATGTTGAGATTGCTGCTTACAGGTAATTTGTCTACATTGTTTATTTTTAAATCGCTGAATACTGTTTCAAAGTTGCATATATTTGTTTTGTATTTACATCTACTTTGGTCTCTAACAGGAAACTCCTGGAGGGAGAAGAACTTCGATTTACATATTCCACCATCCCAGCCCTTGCTTAAAACCCCAGAGAAACCCTGTGATCTCTAACATCACACATTCATTACATTCTGACAGCGAACGCTGAGCCAAATCCTCCCATTTCTGATCATCTACAATCCTAATGTTTACTCATCTCACACAAATGTGTTTTTCCAAAACCATCCTACTAACCCTAAACCATCTCTATGTGCCAAATCCACAGCCCTTTACATTTTCACTCAACCCTCATTCTTTAAATCTCTAAAAGTTCCCAAACCTAATCATGAAATCGCTTTAAAGACAAACGCGCCCTTGTGTCACACAAGAGGTCCACTGGAAGAGGTCCCCCTTCTTCTATACACTCTAGAGTTCAAGCATGGAGACATTACTGAAGGAAGCACTCACTCAGCCAGAGCTCAGTGTCATGTCGGCAGATTCTCATGGTTCAGTATATTGTGCTGCAAATAATTACATGCCAAATTGTTTATGTCTGAATTCCGTCACCCATTAAGCATATAATTAGCTGGAGATCCCCTGTGTGCAGACTTTTAACCAATTGTTTGTGGAGGTGGATTGTTAAATCTAATCTTGCTTTGGGTGCTCGGCAGTAAATTTCTTAACTGGGTTTAAGGCCAAGAATCAGCCAACATGATACTGTCCATCTGACCATCTGTAGTTCTTCAACTTGTCAGCAGAAAGTGCAGCAGTTGTTCGCTTATAGAATGTTTTATTGATTTCCATTTAACAAGATGTACTTGATTTGCTCAGTGTCTGTTTCTGGTTTGTATGTTCGTATCGTATGTTTTATTGGAGAATGATAAGAATTTATTTTGGCATAGTCTTAGACTTCTGTGTGATAAAAGCATGAATGTAATTGTGAAGTAGAACAACAAGCTCTACAACTAGTGTTTATGGTGATTTGTGGTAAAAATATCATGTTCTCATTTAAGTCTGTTGCGTTGTTTATGTTTTAGTGTCATAGAATTATAAATCATTTGGAAAGTGAACAAGAAACCGAGTCTGTCCATCACGGCAGTCTCTGAACTTATTGGTGCTGTGTGCACCTAAATACATGCTAAATAAATAAAGTACAACTATAACTCTTATTCAGCATGCGTTTGATCCTTTGTGTTAGATGTATAGTTTAAAAGTCTAAAATCACAACAAAATCTGGAATTTTAAGTCTAACACCCTTTTAGGTTTCAGAAAAAAAGGACCATGGTTGTAAAAGTGTAGGCTAGTAACGATGGTTTTGTACACAGGCCAACAATGTTTAAAGACCACCTAGAAGTGCCTTGAAATATGCAGCTTTGTCTGATGCTTAATGTAGCAGATTTTCTCTAAAACAGGAAATTGCGGGAACATGTTGAATGGTTCCTGCTGTTTTAATATGACCAATAGCAGGGGTGTAGATTCTCTAGATTCTAGACAGCTTTTGATTGGTCAGAATATTTTACTAAACTGAAGAGACAATTTTTATTGTCTTTTGGCTTAAGTTTTTTATGCTCATATCTTTTTCAATGTTTTGTATCACACTAGTTTAATTATATCCTTAAGGTTAACATAATAATATTAGGCCGAAGCAAAAAAACGATAAACCCTGTTTACTGTATTAAACCTGTAGTTCGTTGTTACCATGGTTTTACTATAGTAACCATGTTTTTTAATTTGTAGTAAAGTCATGGTTAATTTCCGTGAGAAACATCTATTTTCAACAACTATTTCTGAATTTTCATATCATCTGCTCTTCAGAGTCAATCCGCAGTTACACTTCATCACAGCGCGTGGAAGTAGAGAGCATTCAATGCGTTCAATTCATCCCACGAGTGAAAGAAACATCTTCCGTGGTTAAAGTTCAAGAACATGGCGACCTGACGCTCACTGTAAAATAGTCATGCTTTTATCTGTTACTTCTATGACAATTGACTCAGATTAGACGTTAACTGATTATTAAACGCAGGCTGTATCATGCTGCGGGCTATTTCAAGGAGTCACACTCCTGTCATCCGTCTTCTCGCTCCTCAAAGCGAAGTTCTGGTTCAAACCGTTCGAGGTAGAAAGTCTCGCACAGACCCGAAAGCAAAGTCAAAAATCGGACGGATCAAGACTCCCCCTCCCGTGGACCCAGTGGAAATGGTTGTACTGAAGGAGCGTTTCACAGAGTACAATCTGATCACGAGAGCCCTGCGGTAAGCGTGCATGACATCACAACATTTCTCGATTTATTACAATGTCACCAGTGTTATTGAGGCATTGGAAGTATACCTTGACATAAATGCTTAATGATTGAAGTATAAAAGACGATCACAGGTTGTTGTTTCTAGTACATACAGATGTTTTTTGATCAAGGTCATGACAGCTGTGTTTTTAATGTATACTTATACAAAGCCAATGCAGTCAAAATGTGCTGCACATTTACATATTAGCGCGCGCGCGTGTGTGTGTAGATTGGAGTTCAAAGAGGAGATGTTAAGGAAGAGATTTGAGGAAGAGGTTGGGTCTTTAGCAGAAGAGAGAGCCAAACAGGAGGCTGAAGAGCATCGCTCACTCATGGCCTGGAATGATGCTGAAAACCTTAGACTGAGAAAAATACGGTGAGTTATGTAGATCTGCTATGAAATGTGAATGTGAGAATACACTTTACTGTTGTTTGAATTTAATGTGAATGTGCACCGTTTGTTTTTTTAGAGAGCAGCGAATGCAGAGGGAGACTGAGGCTAAAGAACAGAGACAGAGAGAAGCAGCTGTCTTACGTCAACAAGAGCTGGAGAACTACATTAAAGAGAAAGAGAGAGAAATTTTACAACTACAGGTGAATTTTTCGGTTTCTGCACTTCTTGTACTCTGTACTTCTGCAATGATAACATGCAACAAAATGCCTGGCTTCAATCAAGGGAAATGCTGCTGTTGTCAGTTTTTTTGGTAACATTTATGCACATTTGGTATATGTGCATATTATTTTTTTGGGGAAAATGTTAGTATTTTGTTTAATTTAAACATTTAATAATCTGATCATTTCAGTTTTTTGGGGTTATGTTTTTTTTCTCTTTGACCCTGATATCTTTATTTGTATTTCAGGAAGAGGCAAAGAACTTCATCACATTGGACAATCTAGATCAGCGGATTGAAGAGGCTCTAGACAACCCGAAAAACTACAATTTTGCTATTGATAAAGAAGGACGTGTCGTCAAACGTACTGCTTTTCAGTGATAGAAACAAAATTCTTATGTACATAAAATGTATACTGTTATGGTTAAAAAGGTTTGTGGTGAAATAAGTAAAACAAATGTTTTCCTAAAATTGGTGAGTGCATTGTGTTTTAATCCTCTGCAGGTATTATGCAAAAATCTGTACTTATACATTTTAAAGAAAGCTAATATCTTCACTTTCTTGGAATAATGTTGACCAAGTTTGGTTATAATTCCATGAATTACCATATGAAGAGTGTTTAAAAAAATGTTCAAATCCACATTAAATCCAAAATGGTTAAGGTCGTGTTTGGCAGAGCTAATGATCACTGTACTTCTGAAAGATGTCAATGTTGATGAGAGCAATATATGTACCAAGTTTGGTGACTATAGGTAAAATTAACACCACCACTTCAATCTAAACAAGGCACTGCAAAGCCCCCGTAATCCCGATTTCTAAGCTTTGCCCATGCCTAACGGCTATCAGCTATGATAATAGCGTAATAAGAGCAAGGGTTTATTAAATACACTCCTGAACAAAATCTTAAAACCGGGGGAAATATTACAAGTATTCGCATTTCTCGCTGGTGGATCGTAACCAGGTTATAAGTACTGCTTCAAAATGCCAAAACAAGAAACCGGTGCAAGAGACAAAAAAACAGTAGGCAGTTTATTGAAAACTTCATTTAAACTCAAACAGGCTGTTCATCAGCCTTAAAAGTTAAAATCTGACAAAAATATTGTTTTTCAG
This sequence comes from Triplophysa rosa, assembly GCF_024868665.1. Taxonomy (NCBI): domain Eukaryota; kingdom Metazoa; phylum Chordata; class Actinopteri; order Cypriniformes; family Nemacheilidae; genus Triplophysa; species Triplophysa rosa. Next base: position 10,829,848 of record NC_079898.1, read on the forward strand.
GCAGTCACACTGTAATGATCTCCTGATGGCAAAGGCAAAAAGGCTTTCTGTCTTTGAACGTGGCAGGATTGTTGAGCTGCACAAGCAAGGGCTCTCGCAACTTACCATCTCTGCCGAGGTTGGATGCAGTAAAACAGTCATTGCAAATTTCTTAAAAGATCCTGATAGTTATGGAACAAAAAAGTCAAGAGGTAGACCCAAAACAATTTCACCTGCACTGAGCCGGAGGATCCGACGGGCTGTCCTTGAAGACACAGGGCGATCCTCAACCCAAATTAAGGCCCTTACTGATGCTGACTGCAGCCCAATAACCATAAGACGGCATCTGCGAGAGAAGGGCTTCAAAAACAAGAAGGGCTTCAAAAACAAAAAACGTCTTCAAAAGCCACATCTCCTTCCACGCCACAGACTTGCCCGTTTGGAATTTGCAAGGGAGCACCAAACATGAGACATTGACAGGTGGAAAAAGTTTTATTCTCTGATGAGAACATTTTTTACCTGGACGGTCCTGATGGCTTCCAACGTTACTGGCATGACGAGGAGATCCCACTGGAGATGTTTTCTACGCGGCACCATCATGATCTGGGGTGCTTTTTCCTTAAATGGGAAAATGGAGCTTCAGGTTGTGAAGGGCCGTCAAACGGTGGCTGGCTATGTGGACATGTTGCAGCGGGCATCCATCTTGACTGAGGGCCCTTGTCTGTGCGGTAATGACTGGGTCTTTCAACAAGACAACGCTGCAGTTCACAACACCCATCTGACAAAGGACTTCTTCCAGGAGAATAACGTCACTCTTTTTGACCATCCAGCATGTTCCCCTGATTTAAATCCCATTGAGAACGTTTGGGGATGGGTGGCAAGGGATGTTTACAAAAACGGACGTCAGTTCCAGAACGTGGATACCATTCGTGAAGCCATCTTCACCACATGGAGAAACGTTGCCACCAGCCTCCTGGAAACAGTCGCATCAAGCATGCCGAAACGAGTGTTTGAAGTGATCAACAAGAACGGTGGGGCTACTCACTACTGAGTCCATTTTTGACACTTTTAGTTCTGTTGTGGGGTATGGTCTTAAACTTTTGATCAGCTGATGAACAGCCTGTTTGAGCTTAAATTAAGTTTTCAATAAACTGCCTACTCTGTTTTTTGTCTCTTGCTTCTGTTTCTTGTTTTGGCATTTTGAAGCAGTAAATGTGTAAATGTTGTTACTATTTCTTAGATTGTCCAGCACATTGGTCAACAATTGTTGTTTTTAGTGGTGTTATATAAATAAAGATGAGTTGAGTGGTTACGATCCACCAGCGAGAAAAGCGAATACTTGTAATGTTTCCCCCGGTCTTAAGATTTTGTTCAGGAGTGTATATCACAAATCCTATCACAATTTTACATCATGTCTTTACATCAGGGGTGTCCACTCCTCTGAGAGACACTGTCCTGTAGAGTTTAGCTTCAACCACAATTAAACACATGAACAAGGTTCAGGCTACACACTTTCAGGCAGGTAAGATCGGCTGAACTCATCAGGACAGTGGCACTCCAGGACCAGGTTTAGACACCCTTGCAGAGTTTGGGTCACTGAAAACAATATACTAATTTTCGTACATGTCCATGTTTGCACAAAACAAACCATTGCACTTTTATTTTGTTATATTTTTGGGGGGGTAATATTTTTTATTGTTATGAGAAAAATATGATTGTTGTTATTATTATATTTAATTTATGTAATATTTTTTCTTTAAAATTCTATTTTCCAATCATGTTATTCTGAGAAAATCTGTATTTTTGACTTTCGGCAAAATCCAATAAATTCAGAGTGGGGAAATCCCAATTTCTGGGAAGACGGACGAGACATTACTTCCTATTGGGCATGTCCAAGCATGCGCAGATTGCGCACGTGTTGGACAGTATCACTTCCGGGACAGTCATCGGCATTCGGCATTTAGGCACAGAGGTGAGCGGAGGCTTGGTTAGTCGTATGGGCATGAGACTGTGAAGATGTTTTTAAACCGTTTATCCCTTCCTGAAGATTTTTTCCTTCTGCGAAGCCTTCACTCAAAGTGATGTCAAACTGCTTTGTCAGGAATACGTGTTTTCTGCTATAGATCTGATGCAACAACATGGCAACTTCACACGTGAATCGCTATTTTATAAAGACAATGACAAGATGTATTCGGGACAGCAGTCATCAATCACATTTCATGACTGTAAGGACTGTAGGACACTTTTCTAAATCCTCTTCGGAAAAGCACAATGACGTAGAAGGACCTGTTAACGGGCAGCCGAGTGTGGTGTCACAGCGGGCTTCAGGAGGCAGCGGTCACGCCGCTCGTATGGCAGTCGCTTTCGGTCTGGGACTCGGAGCAGCAACAGCCTTGTATGCTTTAAGAGATGTGGATGATAAAGAAGATGCGCTACAGAGGACAGTGGCAGTCAGACATTTACTGATCGACAGCCTGCTTCCTACTGTCCAGTGTGCCGCCCCTTTCAAACCCGACAGCCCGCGGTACAAATACAATTTTATTGCGGATGTGGTGGAGAAGTCAACTTCTGCTGTAGTGTACATTGAGATCGTGGGCAGGTGAGTCTGTCAAAATACAGCCGAGGAAACAACAAATATTGTAATAAAACTTCAATCGAGAAACTGTTTTTGTCTTTCATGAGAATAAACCATAGTTTTGTAGCAAGACAATAGTAAATTTTAGGATACTATGTATTTACTACGAACATTATAGTTAAACTGTAGTAAAACTGGCCGAATACATTTCACGGAACAATGACCTATTTGATTTGAGAAGAGCTACTGTCAAACTCGCACTGAAAACGTCTTTGCTGCAACCTGTCAAAATAAAAGTCCAGCTAACTTGGACCAATTATGACATGAAAAAACTATACTAATATATATATATATATATATATATATTAAGTATACTATTATTAACTTTAGTAAATTGTAGTACACGTGCTAGCAAAATTAGTAAAAATACTACAAAAATTTTAGTAGACTGTTAAAATAAATGAATAAATGATTTCTTTATTTCATTTTGCAGTAGCCTATAGTTATCCGAAAGTAATCTAAAACCGTGGCCTTCAGCCAAGTATTTAATTATGTTCGGCTTTGGCCAAGAATTTTCATTTCGTTGTATCCCTTGTCTCTACTGTCTCTGTTGTGCTAAAATAATAGTATTTTGTGTAAAGCTGCTTTACCGCAATTCAAAATTGTGTTAAATTTAAAGGAGTAGTTCACCTCAAGTCCCCATTGACTTTAGTAGTAAATGATGTTTATTCCTACTATGGAGAGTCAATAGGGATTTATTTTGAAGTGAACTACTCTAATTAATTATTTTACACGGTTTCCTGCCAGACACCCTTTCTGCAGTCGTGAGGTGCCCGTATCAAATGGTTCTGGCTTCATCATAAGTAGTGATGGCTTAATAGTGACCAATGCCCATGTGGTTGCCAACAAGCGTGGAGTCCGTGTTAAACTGACCAATGGAGAGACTTACAACGCCATAGTCCTGGATGTAGACCAGGTTGCAGACATTGCAACTATCAAAATCAATGTAAAGGTAAAGTAGGCTTCTTTATAATAGCACATCCTCACAGATTTTATTTTCCCTTATTTCAATCTGTATTAAGTTTTCCTCTTCTTAGCATCCTCTCCCAACCCTACGTCTTGGCCAGTCGTCTGATGTTCGTCAGGGTGAGTTTGTGGTTGCCATGGGGAACCCTTTTTCTCTAAAAAACACCATCACTTCTGGAATAGTCAGCTCCGTCCAGAGAGGCAGTAAAGAGCTGGGCCTGTCTAACTCCAACATGGACTACATCCAGACTGATGCTGCTATAGATGTAAGGAGAGAAAATAACACTGTGCATAGAAAATATTAGTGCAGTTGCATGTGATGTCAATACGTGTGCCTTAAAGGACAGTTAACTACATCATCGTAAGTATTAAATAGTAGAGTTATTGCATCACTCACAGGTACTTTTCTCTTTTTCAGTTTGGAAATTCAGGAGGTCCTCTTATTAACCTGGTAAGTCACTGACATTCACCAGGCACTACCTCAGCACACTTCCTGTGCCATTTGGCTATAGGATTGAGAAAGTTGTTTTATTTCTTATGTTAGATTTCAGGGTTGAATAGAATAATAGTTGAACATAGGGTTGTAACGGTATGACGTTTTTACAGTATGATAATCGTATAAGAAAACACCATGGTTTTACGGTTTTATATCAGTAGCAAAGACCCTTAAAAAAATGAGAACCAAGTTTTTTAATATTATTTTTATAAAAATTTTGTGTATAAATATTGTTTCAATACAAATAGTCTAATGGTTTTAATCAGTTTGTTTTAATAACAAAAAAGATCAATTGAATTCATACAACTTTATTAATATAGAATAAAATTTCATCAGAAACTATGGATTTGTTCCTGTTTTATGATGTAATACAAATATATTGATGTGAGAATGATATTTCTGTTATAATTTCAAGGTAAACAGAACTTTTATTTTGACGGGTTGTAGCAGACCTGGAGTTAATGTCAGAGCAGATGCTTATGTATTTATGAATTTGCCGAAAACAATATTAGTGTCATGCATACTTAAGTATATCATAGATAAAACGGGCCAGACAGAGGCGTGCAGAAAGAAGCAAATTACATATCTATATGGCAGTATTTTCGCGCTTTAATATTCATATATACTTTTTTATCCATCCAATCGCGCGTTTTACGTGACATCCGCGTTATACTGTACATTCAATGTTCACTGCTCAGTGTGTCCACTGCGTCATGGAAACTATACACTTAAGTTATACCTTTATCTGCACGGAGGGATGGGGTTCGCGAATATGTTGGATATAGTTCCTCCGTTTGCAGCCACTTCGCGTCCACATTTTTTGCAAATTGGATATCCGTCCTCGAGGACAATCCCGCGTTTGTATTTTCTATATCCATAGTATTCCAATACTGCAGATTTTAACTTATTTTTCGGCGGGGAATGGAGATCAGATGTTACAGGCTCTGTCCCTGCCATTTTCTCTGCTGCCCGTGTGTGCACTGAGTGTACGCAAGTTCAGAGTGTGACCCGCCAAGAGGAAAAAAGTTGCGCAGGTGATTTTTATTCATCGTTTATGTAAAACCGTAGATAATATGCAATTGTTCATGGTCTAATAGTCATGCACGTTTAAACCGCTGCATACCGGTATGTCGTTACAACCCTAGTTGAACATCACATTTGACACATCAATGTGACTAGTCATGAGCATAAAAGCAAAGCTATTGGTCTGATCCAATTTGTGATATTCAATTGATAGGAACTGATACCTTTGTAACCTTTAGGATGGTGAAGTCATCGGCATTAATACTATGAAAGTGACTGCTGGGATTTCCTTCGCTATTCCCTCAGATAGAGTTCGTCTCTTCCTTGATCGTGCAGGAGAAAAACAGAGTAAGAAAGACGTTGAACAGACTTTTACTGTTATCAGTCACTTTACGGTGTTCACTCACTAGGGCTTTGATTGGAATGTTTGTGTTGTAGAATCCTGGTCTGGAGAATCAGGATCAAAACGGCGCTACATTGGAGTGATGATGTTGACTCTCACCCCCAGGTGCTTGTTTATTAATGCTGTTTATTGTTAAATGCACCTGATGAGAGTATTAAGTATTTGCACATGCCATGTGCATTGTTTCAGCACCAAAGTCTTTAACCTGAAATGGTTTATCTTTGCTCCTTCAGCATAATCGAAGAGTTGAAGATGCGTGACATGAACTTTCCAGATGTAACACATGGAGTTCTCATCCACCGTGTGATTATAGGGTCTCCGGCCAATAGGTAAGCAGCACTAATCTTACTCCACTCAACTCTGCTGTGCTGTGGTTCTGACAAATGGTTGAAAGAGGATGTAATTTCCCCCTCCCATTGTTGATGTAATTTCCTGTTTTCACAGGGCTGGAATGAAACCAGGGGATGTTATCATTGAAATAAATGGGTCAAAGGTGAACACCTCAGAGGAGATCTATAATGCTGTGAGGTCAAGTGAGAGCTTAAACGTGGTGGTCTGCAGAGCTAATGACCTACTAATGCTGCACATGACCCCTGAAAACACAGAGTGACATCAGCATGAAGAAGCTTTACACACTAGACAATAGAAAGACAAATGAATCAGCTGACATTAAATGGTGAATTGAAGAAAAATGAGGAGATTTGACCAGAAATTACAGATGTTTTAAGTAGGTAAAAAGGTAGATCAGTTGACTGTTTGTCTAGTCTGTTTTACTAAGCCTTGCGTTGACGTAGTGTGGATGAAACTTTTTTGTGAGTGTGCATTTTGTACACATTTTTGGAAGTGTATGTATGCGTGTGGATCATTGTGAGCCTGTCAGCTTGCTGCGTTACACTGAATTAAAGTCAGTGTCCAAATATCAGTATTGTTTTGAAAGAAAATCAAATAAATACCACTAAAAATGTGAGCCTGTGTTTGGGAAACACAGTTTCACACAACACCAGTGAGCTTTCATCTCTATAATAAAAGAAGGTGCACTTATTGCTACAACGCATATGTTTTGTATTGAATCTTACTTATGAAGTTTGTATTTTAATGCATTTGACATACAAGTGATTTCGCAATAAAATATTTAAGTATTAAAGTCAATGGTAAAGTTCTATTAAATAATGCACAAAGCTTTACATTCTATGGCTAAATTTACATTCTGATGTGTTGTACAGTTTATATGAATAAGAAATCTGAGTAACACTTAAATAAAAGGTTGTATTTGTTAACTGCATTAGTTAACATTAACTATAATGAACACTACATATACAGTATCTAATACATGTTACTTTTAACATTTAATAATACATATTTACTTCAATCAAACATTGTGACAAAGATTACTGAATACTATTGACAGTTACAGCGGCAACAACATAAACGTTATGTGGTTCAAACGTAATTTCCAGTAGACCTCCTCAAAGAATCAATAACTGTTGAGTAGTTTTAATACAATTAATATACAATAAAAAACTACTATAAATTTATATTTATTAAATATAAAATCAATTGTTATATCCAAACACAGACCGGAAGTCAACTTAAGGCCAGACGCATACATTCAATGAAACATCTATAAGAATATGTTGCTTATTGTTACTTAATGCTATCTTTAACCAATGCTAATGAATGAGATCGTAAAGTGTTATTGTAGTCTCATTCATTTATTGCATCAAAATATGAAACAAAATGAAGTAGATCAATGTATTGAAAAGGGGCTGGGGATTATGTTTTGTCTAAACTGTTTGCTTATCCAAGTGTCTTTAAGGGTAACTTAATTTTATGCTCTTCTGTGTCACTACAAACATTAATTTTTATTGTGTATGTGGCTGATGAAACTTAACACACCATTATTTTTATTACAACTTTAAATAGCACTTTATTTTCCATCTCGAAACAAGAGGTTTGACATGAAATTATAATAATACAGTAAATTAACATATGAAACAAACTGTTCAGTTAAAACATAATATGTAAAAGTCACTGATGCTTTGACAATTCATTACTGAAAGACCATTTTAACAAGATACTGTGTTGAGTCTGAGCTATGAAGCATAATAAACATTCATTCACACAGCATTTACTGTATATGTGAATGATCATCTGGAGTACAAAACATTCAAGTATTTTTAAATCACAGAGGAACACAGCTCATTGGCTGTGTGAAGCATCAACAAAGTCTTTAAGGAAAGCAAGCACCTGATTGCAAATGTAAACAATACAGCAGGCATTACCAAATGTTCATTTAACATCTCACCTTCAGCCTCTTTAAGCCATATTTAGAGTTACTGTAAAAAACACAGTGTAAATTGATTTAGAATGGCTTCACATTTTTTTCAAATTCACAACACCTGTTAAGCACAAAGTGTCAGAGTTCATTAATAAACAAATTTAGCTTGGGTTGAAACACAAATTCATTTTATGACTCATGTTAATTGTTCTCCTCCTGGTGTAAAAACATTGGGTATTTCATTTTTTTTTGTAACTAATAGTGTGAAATGATAACTAGTTTAAATGAATAGATATTTTCCTCTGGATTTGTTTTTTCAATATGTTGATTAGATTCATCTGATTATGAGATCTGGTTGTTGAGTTGTCCAGGGTATTTCTCAAACTTTCTCTCAGCCTCTTCACTGAAAGCATCACCTGAAATAAATGGAAAATATATATTTCAGTATATTCAGTTGTCCATTTTTCATTTGAGGCATTTTATGATAGCAAACTACCCTATGATTCAGCCGTATACATTTAGCACAGTACAGATTCATTATAAATACGTGCTATACCGTATAATCTATGTCTCACCAATATGGCAGTTATGAACCCAGACTCTGTTGCCATCATATTTGCAATTACATTTCATGGCATTGTTTGTGAAGTCACTCTCAGAAACCTCATAATTAGGATTGATCACAACCTGGAAAACAAAACAAAAACACATTTACATTTCTCTGATCATTCTTAGCATGTTGTAGATGAATTCCAGACTTGTGATTAACTCACCTGAAGGATATAATTTCCTGGTTTAACATCAGTAATGTCGAGCCACTGGCAATCAATGTCATGGCGATACAAATCCCAGCATCCCACTGTGATGCCTTGCTCACCAAAGTTAGCACACTCATATCTCTTAGAAACACCTACGAATAAACAGATCCGACATATCACTGACTAAACAGCACCTTCTCAGAGCTGACTTACAGAAGAGTGTGTGTGGATCCATGTGACTTACCCTCTTCACAGTCTGTGTCTTCCAGGCAGAAACTGGCTTTGTGTCCTTCTGCTACCTTAGTGCCATTGGCAGACAGCAGGTCATAGTGTGTAAAGATATCCATACTATGATAATGCCTGTAAAGTCACACAACAATAATGATTAAAAATTATGAACAAATTTTATGTTCTCATGTGGACACAGAGTAATAACACACTTGTGTTTTATTAAATATTTATAGTAGACATTTAATCCAATTAAATGGTTACCCGTGACATGCGTGCCAGACCCAAGAGTGACGACCAGCTTTGGGTCTGAAGTCAGCTCGGCCAACATTATGTATCTGTGATGAGAAGCGGAGTAGACGACGGTGACCGTAAGGCCAGTTAGCTTTGGCTGCGCTCTTGGATAGACAGTCCTCTTCTGCCGCACAATACAGCATGTGTAACGGCCTGTCCTCTATATACACTGTCTGCTGCACTAGAGGTGCATTCAACACAAGATCAGATGCAGCTGGGGAAAGAAATGTGAGCAGATTAACATATTGCTGCAATATGAATAAAATATACAAGAAATCTAAAAAATTATCAAATTAAAATAAAATCTTAAAGACAAATCAAAGTTATTTATGCCATATACTAAATATATTTTGGTCCAGGAATTTGATTTATTTGTTTGTTTATATTTTGAAGTAAGTTTCATTGTCTGGACAAACAACTTGGGTCAATGTGCAACAGTTCAAAATGATACGTTATCTCATTTGTCTGCATAATTCACCCAGGTGTAAATCATTTCAGTCTCAGATATAGTTCAGGACTTTCCCATGTGAGCTCCAGTAATTGCAGGCCAATGGACAGAGACGATAAACATATCTGACCGTAGCTCTACATCTACAAAGTGAACTTCTGTCATCCATGAAAACAGATGATGAGTAACAACTGTGACACATGAGGTAATTTTAAGGACATTTCCTCTGAAAAAGCAGTGACTATACTTTAAAGTTAGTTAAATTTTCCACAATTTTGACTAACCTGCATGGACCCTGATTATCGCCGCTTGCGGCTATATTTTCTATATATACAGTATATTTGTATTGGCAGGGATCTCCAACCTGTAAAAGTTCTTATATAAAGAGCATTAAAACCTCACACTGTTTGCAAATTTAACTTGGAATTGGAAAATGTTTAATTGGTAAGCATGTTATCTACATCACTGAACAGATATGATGTTTATTGTATGACTCTGATTATGATGCTCATGTGACGCTGTGTATGTATGTGTGTTGTTACTCACTCTCTGAGCAGATGACTCCTGCTGCAAACCGAGCGGCCATTTTCTGGCAGGTAACAGTTTTGTGGCGTTGACATTGGCTGAGAGACATCTCATCTCCAGTGCATTTCACTCCACTCATGACCATGTCTGTCACATTACTGCTGTCCCAATACCACGTTTCCTTAGCAAAAACACAAACAAAACACAGATGTTATGAGCAGTTCAGCGTGAAGAAAATGATACGGTTATAAATTCATTGCACTTACACCAAAAGACTGAATTGGTAAACAAAGACAAATACAGCCATTTCCCACTCTTTCCATCCTAATAGCTTTTATCAGCAAAATCACAATGGTTGAGTAAATCTTATGAAATCATGTCAAGATCATGTTAAACACCAAAATTAAAAGTTATCTTATTGCGTTTAAGCTATTTTTACATCATTTCTTTAGAGCATACAAGTTTTGGTCCCATTTGCCTTTCATGGAACAGAAAAAAAGTTCAGGCATCCTCTGAAATAACTTGTTATGAGTTCAGTTTAAAACAGCATAATGGTGCATAAATAATGATAGAATATTTGTTTTTGGGTGAACTGATTCTTTAAGAGAAAATATACAGTATTTGGGAATATGACGTATATGTTTAGTATACCGTATGTATAAGTAGTATGTAAAATATGACTTATGTTCTTGACAGATTTCGATTAATTTGTGAAGTGGACAAACTTTATGATTTTAAACTTAGGCCACACATCTTAACCAGCAATTACTGTTTTATAGTGTATAAAGTCTGTCCAACTACAAAAGTGCTTTGTTTATATTCCTGAAAGCTCATTCCTAATCATTCTGTCTTAAGAGCAATGAGCATGTGTGTGTGTCTGTGACATGTACTCACTGTAATAGCATGCATGCTGAAACCCAGCCCTAGCTGCCTGCATGCCACCATGGCTTCTTTGGTGGTCCATCCCTCACTGCATACACTGCCCCAATGTTGCCCCACCCGCACCTCCACTCGCCCTTCATACTGCGAACGCCCACCTGACAGACGCACCTGAAAGCACAACCTACGCCACGTCAGGACACACATCTTGCCCTGTCACCTGACTCCTGCTTACCCACATACAGACAGGCTTCCCTGCTGAAATGACCCGTCAAGCACAGCATGACTGTCAATGCTGTTGATCTTTTCAGAAGGGTTGTTTCCAGTTCACCCCTGTACTACATGCACTGACTCTGTGTCATGTGATGTTCTGTGTGTTTTCAAAGCTGAGGCTTTGAATACATATGTGGGAGAGTGTAAGCCAGCGCCATCAGTTTTTGAAAGTAGAAGAACGGAAATTGTTAGCATGCAAGTGTACTACTATTATTGTTAGCATCCTACTTGTAGGCCATGGTTGGCGTACCCGAGGCCCAGCTGCCTGCACACAACCATGGCCTCTTCAGTGCCCCAGCCTTCTCCACAGATCAGGCCCCAGAGCTCGGTTCCGTTAGTCTCAGTATGTAACACCTCCACCCGGCCCTCATAGCGCGTTCGCCCCCCTAAGATGCGCACCTGAGCAGGGCACAACCAGGGAGGACAGGTAAGAAGCAGTTTAACTTATGAATTGTAGGGGAGACTGGGACTAGTTTTTACACTTTTTAGTTTAGTAAACATTTCTCAAAGTAGGTCATTTAAATCATTAATATTTTTGTTTATACAATTTTTATAATTTATTCATTAAATTTATGTAGTATATAATATTTGTCCATACAATGTATAGACAACAAACTCATACTGTCATTATCCAGCTTTAATCCTCCTAGTAGCATGGCCTTGTAAACTAACGGTACTGTTTAGCGTGTTGACAAAATGTTTATATGCTCTCCTACTTGTAAGTCGCTTTGGATAAAAGCGTCTGCCAAATGAATAAATGTAAATGTTGTCACACAAAGATACATTATGTTACAATGGGAAGCTGCCATTAAAAATCTTAATATAGGTAACAACTAGTCCAAGTCTCCCCAACAAAGTAGAAAAATACAATAAAAGGGTGTCTAAAAGGTTAAAGGAATAGTTCACCCCCCCCCAAAACAATTCTGCAATCATTTATTCACCCTCATGTTGTTCAAAACCTGTAAGACTTGTGTTCTGTGGAACACAAAAGAAGATATTTTGAGAAATGTCTCACTGGTTTTGTGTCCATACAATGAAAGTCGATGGGGGCCAATGTTTGATTACCAATGTTCTTCAAAATATCTTCTTTTTTGTTCCTCAGCAGAAAGTCTTTTTCCTCAGAAAGGTTTGAAATGACATGAGGGTGAATAAATTATTATTTTTAGGGGGGAGAACTATCCTTTCAAGTATATGTTACAATGTTACAAGACAATGTTACTGTTGTGTTATGTTACTGAATCTGTTGTGATCATCATTCACAGTCATTGTCTCTTGGCACAGACAATGTAACCCAACATTTTGAGTCATTTTGTCAAAATTAATATTGAGCGCAACATTATTCATTGACTTGACCACAGCTAACAGTATTTTCAGAAACAAGAAACACATGCAGGAGAATGTAATGTAGCGACAGACTGGCCCTTTGATAAATAAAAATGAAATAAACACACGGAAAGATGCTTTTACGCGGTGTAAACATTAGGTTGCTCTGACCGTCTTCTCATAGCCCATATATGGGACATTACAGCGGACCGCTGCAACCTCTGTGTGTTTGCAGTCCTCAGCCGAGATGTTTTTATAGCGGCAGTTCCAAAGTGAACGCTCATGGCCAGTGCACTGGACCTCATTCATGTGGATGGGCCCCAAACCTAACAAAAATATAGAGTACACAGACACATAAAAGTTAAAATGTGTGAAACATACTGACACAGCTGCCTGTAACAGATCACTTTATATAATACTCTTAAATTACTGTTAGTGTTAATAGTGCGACCTCATAATCTCTCATCAAAATCAGAAATTTCCCCTCCTCTTCTCTGTATGATGCATCTCGGCCCGAGAGTGGGACTATAATGACCCAATGACCACACACAATGTCCATTAATCCAATCATTTCACAAAGGTCGAAATCAAGCCCGCCCTACATTTTTTTATTATTCAAGAAGCCATTAGATATATGTCACCATTCAGAAGAAAACGCCTTCGCAACCTCTGTTTCATGCAGACTTTGAGCTTTGACAGCTTCTCCTCTGGTTCCACAAGGACTCTTATTTTGAAATATCCATGGTTTTTAGTTGTGATTGTTTTACTGTTTTCTACGTTTATGCATGTTTCCTGTTCCTCGTTTGTTGTTGTTTATCATCACCTGTTTCCAGTTTGGTTCCATGTGTATATAAAGCCATTCTTTTATTCTGTTGTTTGTTCGCTCACTGTTATTTTGTGTTAAGCCGTTATTTCGTGGTTAATGCCATTTCCTTGATAAGTAAAGACCATTTAAAAAAACTACAACATCTGTTCATTCCTTAACAACACCTTATGAAACATTTAGTAATTAAAAGTGAAAAAATGTCATTAAAAAACAGTAGAAAATAAATCTTTTCTGATCTTTTCTCAGAACTAACTTCACTTTTTGGATCTGCCAAGTATTTATAGAAAGCCAAACAACTGGTGAAACTAGTTGTATTTAAGGGACATGTTCACTGTGTGCTGTTAAAAACACATCGCAGTCTTCCTTTATTTTACACTGTGAGTCTACATTCACAGTGACTGTTGAAAAACAAGCCATCATTATTATATTCCCACACCTCCATTTACATACTGGCCTAACCTGGTTATATAAGACAATTTTAGTTTACCCATTTTTCATAAGTAAGAGATAATGTACAATCAACAGGTCAATATGTGAAATGATTAAACAGTCCTTGATGTAGATTTTTCAATAGTTGAGGTTTATTCAAGATAAGACACAGATGTGATCTGTTGACCAAACCAATATTAGTATCAGTGCACAGCATCCAGTCGTTGTGTTTGTTGCATAGCAACATTCTGTTACTGTTTCAGGGCTTTTATGTTTTATTATGTAGTAACTGTTTTATGAAAGCGACAAAGCAGTATATGATTTCCCTTCAGCCATGCTGTATTAACAAAATATCTCTCATATCTGATTACTTAAAAAAAACACTTAAATAACAGAGTAATCTTCACTCAGAAGAATGTTGTTTTTGTTGTCCTTATTGCATAGTTACAGTTACTTATAGTTATATCCACAAGCGATAAACTAGCACAGCTTTGTAGAAAGCTGTCTGGTATGGAAAAATATTCGACCACGGAATGTCATAAGCATCCAATCACAATCAAAAACACCAAAGAGTCTAATTACTAAATGAGAGCAATGACCCCTGTTGTCTCTGATGACCTCAGAGATGAGAGTTCAAGTCATTGGTCAGGTATTAAAAGCTTTCTTTGCATTCCATCGCTGAAGGCAAAATGATGTTACATATTTGTTCCATAGCCTCACGTTTAAACTTGTTTTCTGTCCCTTTTCTCACCTTGTCCCATGCGCGCACCTGTCAGGGCTTCTTTGGCAGAGCCGAATCCCAGCTCTCTGCACACCACGCTGGCAGACTGCAGGTTCCAGCGATCATCACATACCGTCCCCCATTCACTACCCTTTAATACTTCAACACGGCCCTCGCTCTGTCTCACTCCACCCTTTAGACGTACAGAAGACTGTTGCGAAAGAAAGATATGTTGTTAATAAAAGTAATTAGATTGGCACTCAAAATATACAGTAAATCATACACATATCTGATACATATATGAACATCAAAGTTTACCGAAACTTTGAGTTTCTTCTTCATTGCGCTGTTCTGTGTGTAGAGTGGACCAGGTACGCAGCTGACCACAGCCGGCATACCCCCAGGGCACGTCTTTGTGGCATTGCCATAGTTAAAGTCCAGAGGACACGCAGCTAAATGCACCTCTGTACCCAAACATGCCACCGAGTGAACCAGGAAGTGATTCTTCTGCCGCTCAGCATACAGCCTGAAACAAGTGAAAGAGACATTGAGCGTGGGAACCTCCTGGGTGCTTCACTAGAGATTTTCTCTAAGCCCAAGAATGACCAGTAATGCTGCTATTGTGTTCGACAGACATAAAACATACACATTAAATAACATGCAAACAAATATGGAAATGATTACCTTTAGAGTACACAAATAAGATTAGAAAACATGTCAAGAAGGACATAACTGGCAATGTATTTTCCTTTTTGCCAAGGTTACCTTTCAGCTGCAGCTGATTTACCCGGTTTAGATCTAGAGCTAGTTTTAGTGATAGTCTTAGCATTGGGCTCCAGTCTGTAAGGCAAACACTCATTAAGCCGTCTGAAAATGTCCATTACAACATTCAACATGCAGGTGCATAAACATACACAGAGTCTGCATGGGAAAGAAGAAAAGGAAATTTAAGTGTTTTGTTTATTCTTCCTCTTATTATTATTCAATTAAGATTATGATGCTGTAACAACTAACCAACTTTGTGGTGATTTATCTGATTTGTCTTTGCCATGCATGTTAGACACATTAAAACAAGCAGATCAACAAGTCAACACGCAGAGTATAATAGTTAGCAGAAGGATGCGTTTGTGTTAGTTAGCTTGAGGATGTTTGTTTCTCTCTCTCTCTCACTGAGAGCATTCACTCTATCACATGCACAACCTCATCACAAATCTATGTGAGTAAAACTAACAGATGGGAAATGTTTCATCTGGGTCATTTCCATCACTCATTCAGAATCTCCTCTTTCAGAAACACAGACACGCACACTTGATCATCTTTAAAGGTCTTGCAGGAAATTGACATATTGTCATAGTTTATTTTCACAGTTTATTTACAAACAGGATAATTCTGCTGTGCAAAGGCAACACATTTTGTCAAAATTAAGCTGCGACCAAAACTAAGGTCCAGCACGATCTGTCATGTGACAGGCCGATTTGGTTCAGCTATTTTTAGATGCAAAATTTTTTAAATACACACAAGCAGCTTTATTGCTCTTGGTTTCAGTTCCGGTGTTTGATGCTCTTACTGCATTATGCCTTTGTAGTGCAGAATTGAGTTTTTGTGTTTCAAGAGTTAGTTGGAGAAAGACTAACACTGAAGGCACACTATGCACTTCAGCCCTCTAGGAAAAGAACACGGCTGGTTTCTTTCCCTCAGATGGTACCTGGCTGCTGTTACTTTTACTTTAGCTTTTGGATCAGCAGATCTCTTTCTGAGATGCCTGTTGAAAATAGGGAAAGGGTCAAGCCCACACACATAACACTCTGTGAATCTCTCTTTTTCTCTTTCTGCACTATATACAATACCTCTAACATAATAAGATATTGTTATTCTATATTTGTCGACTTTACCAAATTTAATAAAATAAAAGGGACTGCAAGAAAGAATGGATAATAAACCATAAATCTGGCTCTACTATTACTGCTCGAATAAAAAATATTCATGGGTTGTATGGGTTAAAATTTCCTAAAGACTATAAAAATAACTGATGTGGGGTTATGGTAACATCATCAGTCACAGTGTGATATTGATTTAGGGTAGGTAATGGCATGTACATTTATATGCCTTATTAAGGGAGAGTGGTTGAGAAATATTACATTTAAGTACTCTATAAAACTACATACAGAAAGACGTCTAGTAGAAGTATGCAGACAACTCCATAAATAGTGAGATTTTCCTCTCAAATATAGTGAAACATGCTGGAAATTAACTTATGAGGGCAGAAGTGGAAATTAACTTTAATGTAAGTTAAATGTAAGTACCTGTCATATTTTTAAATATGAATATGAAAACAGGTTTGTTTATCATTATCTAAGCATATCTACATTCTTGTAACATTCCACTGAATTTAAGGCACAATACCCTGACACTGTCCTCAGTCTGCAATGGTTCACTTGTTCATGTGTTTGTTTGTGGTTTAAATTGTGTATAGGTTGCAAAGCTAAACCGCATTTCTCAGATGGCTGAGAAAGTATACAGAATTTCCTCTCACATCTGGCAACAAACTGACACAGTAGAGAGAGATTACACATTGGGAAACACAAACACACAAGACACATAAAAACACACCAGTAGACCCTGAAATAAAAGCAGTAAGTCTACTTTCACAAACCAATCAATTCAAAATGGATAAAATCTATTTCTTTCTAATATAAAATGGGTTTCAGGCACCACTAAATGTTGTTTCTGTTAAGACTAATATGGTCAGAGCTCATCTGATGCACTCACTTGTAAAAGTTTTTGTTGACCTTCCTCTCATGGGGGAATCCCATCATGCCACAAACCACGTGTGAATTTTTGGGGGTCCAGCCGCTGTCGCAGATCTGAGCCCACCCATCCTTATTCTTGACTTCTACTACCCCCTCTGTGATCGGCATACGCTTAGCTGTGACGACTGGACGCAAACGGACCTCCTCCACTCTATTCTCGTCCACTTGCACCTGAGAAAAATGTAAAAAATTAAAACCATATGGCAAGTAAAACAAGAACTGATGTGAAAAATCTTGTGAGATGGGGGCTGTAGTCAATTCCTTTAGACAGTAATGCATGGTTAAATGATCGAAGAAACATGTTAAATGTGAAAAGTTCAGTTCTATTCCCTTCTAACCCTTGTGTGGTGTTCAGCTCTGTGGGACCAATATTAAAAAATAATTTAAGAGTTTCAATATTTTTTTTCAAATCTCAGGTATTTGTGTTTTTATTACGTTTTCATTTATTTAAGATTTATTTAAAATTTTCACCCATGTCATACTGTAGCAGTTACATATTTTTAATACATTTTTACAAAAAACAAATTTCTTAATGTGATTTAACAGAGCTAAATGCTGTCTGTGTTGCTCGTAATTGGGATGAAGTAAACATCTCTAAAGTATTTTTACATAATTTGTGATTGCTGAATTAACCAAAACATGAACACCATTCAAGGGTTAAAGTATTTGTCAAAAGTTTTATCCAAAGAGACTTAAAGTGCATTCGAGAGATTTTATCAGAATTTATACTTAACCTCTATCACATTAGAGTCTTTGAATCCAGGCAGCCTCTCATCTTTACAGATCACTCCCGCATCTTCATCATGTGTACAGTCACTGTTGCCCCACCCACGAGACTTACACACTGATATACTTCTTTCACTTCCACTGCATTGCACATTGTCAAGCCAAATCTTACCTGAAACAAACACAATCTCGCCCCTGAGCACATACAGAACTATAATATGGTGCATATGTTTATAATGTATAATACTATAATATGAAAATAAATATAGTATATACAAACCCGATTCCAAAAAAGTTGGGACACTGTACAAATTGTGAATAAAAAAGGAATGCAATAATTTACGAATCTCATAAACTTATAATATTATAATATTTTATTCACAATAGAATATAGATAACATATCAAATGTTGAAAGTGAGACATTTTGAAATGTCATGCCAAATATTGGCTCATTTTGGATTTCATGAGAGCTACACATTCCAAATAAGTTGGGACAGGTAGCAATAAGAGGCCGGAAAAGTTAAATGTACATATAAGGAACAGCTGGAGGACCAATTTGCAACTTATTAGGTCAATTGGCAACATGATTGGGTATAAAAAGAGCCTCTCAGAGTGGCAGTGTCTCTCAGAAGTCAAGATGGGCAGAGGATCACCAATTCCCCCAATGCTGCGGCGAAAAATAGTGGAGCAATATCAGAAAGGAGTTTCTCAGAGAAAAATTGCAAAGAGTTTGAAGTTATCATCATCTACAGTGCATAATATCATCCAAAGATTCAGAGAATCTGGAACAATCTCTGTGCGTAAGGGTCAAGGCCGGAAAACCATACTGGATGCCCGTGATCTTCGGGCCCTTAGACGGCACTGCATCACATACAGGAATGCTACTGTAATGGAAATCACAACATGGGCTCAGGAATACTTCCAGAAAACATTGTCGGTGAACACAATCCACCGTGCCATTCGCCGTTGCCGGCTAAAACTCTATAGGTCAAAAAAGAAGCCATATCTAAACATGATCCAGAAGCGCAGGCGTTTTCTCTGGGCCAAGGCTCATTTAAAATGGACTGTGGCAAAGTGGAAAACTGTTCTGTGGTCAGACGAATCAAAATTTGAAGTTCTTTTTGGAAAACTGGGACGCCATGTCATCCGGACTAAAGAGGACAAGGACAACCCAAGTTGTTATCAGCGCTCAGTTCAGAAGCCTGCATCTCTGATGGTATGGGGTTGCATGAGTGCGTGTGGCATGGGCAGCTTACACATCTGGAAAGGCACCATCAATGCTGAAAGGTATATCCAAGTTCTAGAACAACATATGCTCCCATCCAGACGTCGTCTCTTTCAGGGAAGACCTTGCATTTTCCAACATGACAATGCCAGACCACATACTGCATCAATTACAACATCATGGCTGCGTAGAAGAAGGATCCGGGTACTGAAATGGCCAGCCTGCAGTCCAGATCTTTCACCCATAGAAAACATTTGGCGCATCATAAAGAGGAAGATGCGACAAAGAAGACCTAAGACAGTCGAGCAACTAGAAGCCTGTATTAGACAAGAATGGGACAACATTCCTATTCCTAAACTTGAGCAACTTGTCTCCTCAGTCCCCAGACGTTTGCAGACTGTTATAAAAAGAAGAGGGGATGCCACACAGTGGTAAACATGGCCTTGTCCCAACTTTTTTGAGATGTGTTGATGCCATGAAATTTAAAATCAACTTATTTTTCCCTTAAAATGATACATTCTCTCAGTTTAAACATTTGATATGTCATCTATGTTGTATTCTGAATAAAATATTGAAATTTGAAACTTCCACATCATTGCATTCTGTTTTTATTCACAATTTGTACAGTGTCCCAACTTTTTTGGAATCGGGTTTGTAAATGAAAAGCTGAAATGGTTGTTACCTGTGCCCTTGCCATACTTGGCACTGTGTGCCCAGCCTGTAGCGGAGACAAACCCAAGCTGGCGACAGAGGACGTGGGCATTGGCTAATGAGAAGTCATCATCACAGATTGTCCCCCACTCGTCTTTATAAAACACCTCAATTCGACCCTCATTGTGTTTCCTGGGAAAACCAGACAGACGAAACTTCAGACTCTCTGGTCCCTCTGTCTGAGACGTTGGTGTGGGGTTTGAGCGCACTGGGGGTGTGGTTTGGGCAAAGCATGATGGGATCCAAGCACTGAGTAAGAAGACAACAATGTGTCTACACCAATAAGACTGTTCCATGTGTGTCTGTAATGAGGAGAACAGAAAGAAAAGTTTGAACACTTGAGGACCGACAAAAGCATAGTTAGTGAGATTTATCAACGGATCAGAGGGCTGTACATGTATCCTAAATTCCCAACATACTTTGGGGCACCTACAGCATTGTAACATGGTTGATTATGACAAGGACATTAACTGTCTCTGACATACTGCACAAACTACATGCACACATACTCTACCCCGTACTTTAATGTGCAAGTACTTATTTGAACACCATGCGCTATGTTTTACAAAACATGACCTTTATGAAAATGAACCATGGTATCCTGGTTTTATTTGTAGTAAAACCAAAGTAGGCCTACAATACTTACAACAAAAAACCCATTGGCACGTGACATTTGATGTCAAAACTTGAAGTATAAACTCTCACAGATTGTATCTATTACCAATACATCGAACCATCTGTTTATACTTTCCTTAGTGATAGTCCAGACATCAGAAAAATATCAGTCTATGCACAAGTTTCCTAATTAAAAACATAGCCTACATATGTTATGGATGTGACCGAAAGACAACATATACTTTATAGGATTTCTGTGAATTAAAATGGACAAACAAGAAGCAATAATGGAAAAAGGATGGCTCTAGAACATAAAATAGTTGTTAAATAGTTGTTATATTTTAATTTTAATGTGCCCATTTAAATATGGACCGTTATGCAATAAAAAATGCTTTATAACTATAAGAGAGACTTCACATCAGGGACGGAGTATGCCTTCAATGGGACCCGGGGCCAGTTACCTCCAAGGCTCCCCTCGAACAATTTTTCTGTTCTTTCCTTTAGCTGCACATTCACAGTTATAGAAAGTGAAAGTTAAAGGGATACTTTACTACCAAATCAAAATTTCCACATGTTTTCAGGCAGATGACGCAGGTGTGTCGAACGTTACATTTTTCGTTTTGTTCCAATAGGATAGTGTCTACTCTGGCGGGAGTTTCGTCACCGTCATTTGCCGGAAAAACAAGCCTCTGGTTCACGCGTATTCGAGAGATGATGGAAGCTAGACATCAACATTAATAGCGCTGTCAATATAGATATTTCTCTTAGCTTCGATTCGCTTCAGAAGACCTTTGTTAAGACCACGGAGCTGTGTCGAGCAGTTCTTTGATCGATGGATGCACTTTTTGGAGCTTCAAAAAGTCAACACCCATTCACTCCCATTCTACCACTTGGAAGTAAAATGATACGTGGTATTATAACTCCGACTGCATTATTCTTCAAGAAGAAAACCATATTCAGTTAGGATCTCTTGAGGGTGAGTAAAACATGGGGAAATTTTGAAGATGACAATGAATATTAAAACCGTTCTCGCTCTGCGTCAAATGCCTGCGCTACGCTTAAAATAATCTGTACAGGGTTTATAGAAGTCTAATATTAGCTCACAACGAAAAAACAACAATGGACCAAATTAAGGCGTATGAAACACACGTCTTTAATCAACTGTCAAATATACACGTATTTAATGCATCACATAAATAAAAAAATATTTCTCACCATAAAATGCCCCTGTGACACATGTCTGTAAACATCAAATCATCAAGCAAAAGATTCAGAAAATGAAATTTAAATGTGCTGTAATTTAATTAATAAATTAATTTATAGTAAGTTAAATTAAATTTAATAAATTAAAGTAACATAAAAATATATGTTGCCATGATTTGTTGATCATTTCATTTTTTACAGGGTATCCACAGAGGCCTTGTATAGGCTATGGGACCCATTTATTAAACATAGATAAACATTTATTTTCATTGTTGTTGGGTTTTCTGTATTTCAAACTGGATGGCGCAACCTTGAAGCCACTGGCCCCATTGCCCCGTTGTAATGCCGATAAATGCACCCCTGCCAGATTATGCATCCACCCTCCCCACAATGGTTAGGGTGAGGATTAGGTGTTAGGGGAGGGGTTAGGATTAGGTGTGGGGAGGGGTTAGAATTAGCCAATCAGACATCGTGTTATTGAAGGAGGTGCAGAATCTGGCAAGGGTGCATTTCTAGGCACAACACCGGTCAGTAATCCATCCCTGCCTCACATGGGTATTTAAATAAAATATAGATTTCATACAACAGTCTACAGCCCTCTCTCCTTCGTTTAACACAGTAGCCATTCACACATTTTACAAAGCCACTGACTGTATGATTGACACGCTTCATTAGTTCATCTCAATGACTGTATATAGTATCAATCCATATACATGATGATAGCAGTCCTAACAGGCGAAAGAAAGGATTGTGGTGAAGTCTGCACACCGTGGGCCGCAAAGGATTGTAAATGATAAAAGATTGCGCTATAGCGCCCTCTCTGTTGGGTATGAGTACCGAGTCGTCACCTACTGGAGTTATAACGGACACATGTCTTTCCCGATGAGGTTTCTTAGTATTGAAAACACTTAAATATCAAGTAAATTATGCACATGTTACATGTCTAGATGTGTTTTAAATACATTAGATAAGTTAATTTTCCTCTAGTGGATGGAACCAATTAAACGGCACTTGAGACTGGCGCGCAACTGAAAACAGACCTTCGGTAACGTTAGCTCACGCCAGGTGTGAGTGTGCTTCAGGACAACTTTTTAACAAAACATACCATTCATAATATTGACAATACCATCTGAAAACTATATAATGCAATGAAATCATATCATTGTGCTTATACAAACATATCTGTTGAGGTAACAGGCATGGACGAATATGGATGCCATACGTCGTCATTATAGGGGTCATGGACCGTTTAACAAAAAGAACACAAATGTGTCTTATGCAAAATGTATTTACCGTCAGTACATTCTCCATTAACTTAAAAGCGCGGTTTCTGTCCATTTAGACAAATACAAAGGAAGCCTTACACAAAAATGCCATCTAATAGCAAAACATAAAAAATAACGGTTACGTAAATCGATCACTTTCACTCAGAAACTTATTTTTAAAACTTGACGGATGGAGAATGCACGCCGTAGAATCCAGCGTTGATTTTTTTTTGTTCAAGCGGTCGGTGTTTGTTAAGCTATTTAGCGGTATTTTAAACTATTTAACAGTGTGCTCAATGGCATATAAAATACAGACAATTCTTATGTTTCCTTACCTTGTTCTAATTTGTCGATTTCCCCCCAGTCTTGGTCCACTGTTTTAAAATGCAATGTACTCGGAATACACAGAAGTGAGAAATCATCCACTTGGTAGGTCAGATCAAGGCCTTTAAAAAGGCTAAGAAAGACTCATAATGAGCAGCAATAACTGTGTCTGTAATGGCAGTTAAATTGCCAGCTGGACAGTCGAGACAGAGATGGGGAAAGACGGGGCACGGGGGGAACAGGGAGAGCAGGAGGGAGAGGTGGGGCTGACTCGTGGACGACTTCACACGAGCGAAAGGGGGCTGGATTTACTTTTAGGAAAAACACATAGCCCTTTCACAGTTCAGGAAAGTTTTTCCTACTCGCTTAACGGAACGCTGTCCTGCGGTTTCTCAAATGCTCACGTTTCACGTGTGTAACAAGCGATTCTGATGTGCATTATATAATAACAACAACGATACGTGTTGATAGAAAGACATTCATTTCAAATCTATTAAATGTTTCTGTATTGTGTCTCAAACAAAAGCATAATAATTGTGCTTTATATTTTTTATTACAAAGCAATATTGCATATTATCTGTAATACAAAAACGTACAAAGTTTTTGTTGAAGAATATGATCCATGTTTAAACTAACAAACTACTTAACCTAGCACACCTTTTAACAAGGCACTTAATGTTTGCTGTTTACAGGAACAAACTACACATTTTCTGTACAAACATAAGCAATAAGCAAGTCATATATCAATGAACTAACGTTATAGAGAAAAGATGAATGTGAGCAACAGGGACACCAAAAATATGCAGATGAAAAATTCAAACGTTTCCATCCCTAGGGGAGTTATCCATCATTTATAATGACCTTTAAAGCTTAAGATTTTAGTTCTTCATGACAAAAGACTTCCCGGTCCCCTTCTTTTTAACAGTTCTTTCATGTAAAATGACAGAAAGTATAACAAAATTGGTTTTCTACGAACATAAGTGGTGGTCTGAGTGAACTGTATACGGTATGCATGAAATTCTGACTCTGAAAAAGTGCTCTTATTATTATGCTTCAGAGTTCAGACCTCTACAACAAAAGAACAAAATGAAACAAAACAAAATTAGAGAACAAATTACATTTTTCTGAGAATTTTTTGCATTTCTCAGAAAATATCCCTCTTTAGTTGTGTTCCTGTTGTGAATACACAAATATGATCATAACCTGTATTGCTGTATTCCACAATACCAATGTTATTTCTTTACCAGTAAAAGCAGTACAGTATAATCTGACAGCTGACACATTTCAGCACTATAAATGACAGCAATTAATGCTAATCTGCTTGTCAGACTTACTTTCCATTAAAGCTCTTTGTTTTTCTGGTTTAGTTGCCGAACATGTAATTAAAAGTTCTAATAAGATATGAATCAGTTTTACAGCAACACCGTATATTGGTATAGGGATATGTTTTACCTCAATTGTTTACCAAGCTGGCATAACCCACTGTTCGGAGGTAACGTAAAAGTGGCTATACTGCCAGATAGCTGATAGGACTTGGTCGGTGTAGTTCACTGTGTGGTATGATAACAATCTGACATTTAAAGGCAGCTTTGGTCTAATGCATAACTATTTTAGGACCTTTGGTGAAAGCCATCAACAAAGGTAACAGCTCAGATCAGGATGGGTTTGACAATTCCAAAAGCGCTCCAACCGCACCAAAATATCCCTGGAAACAAATATGAAAGGAATACACACTGGTTAAGGGTGAACTGGTTACATGTTGTTTCAGATTTGTTGAGCAAATACTATAAAAACACACCTCATGCCTGAGGAACAGAGCTTTGAGTTGTCCTTTGCTCCAGTAGTCCAAAGCATAAGCCAGCAACTTCATAGACAGTGTGTTCACTCGCAGAAAGTTTCCAACGAACACCACTCGTTCAATATTCTGAATGAAAGAGTCTCAATAAGCATTTATCCTGGAAACAAATCTTTGAACAGGTGCTTTCAAAAAGCTGATAGACCCCTGGTCTCTCATAGCCCTGTACAATGCTGCTTGATCCAGATTCCACAAGGCAGCACCATAAAGAGGCTGACAGACAAGAGCAAGACTTCAACAAAGGCAGGAAACATAATATTGCTTAACCTTATAGTGTAAACGTAAACATGTACCTCATTGTGTGCACACATGCGTGTGATCGAGCCAATGTTGTTTGTGATGGTGACAAGTGTGGCTCTAGCCAGATCCTCTTTAGTGACGGAGTCTCTCTTCTCCTTAGACATCATGTTCCCAAAACTATGAAAATACACAAACGCTGCATTCATTAACCTGACAAACATGCATTATGTGAATTCATAGACATATACACAATGTAAGTGTCTATACCTGGATGCTACAGCCCATCCTGGCAGGCCAAATCTCTCATAGCCTCCACCATAGATGTCCTTGACTAGTTTATCTACACGTGTACTCTCTCCCTCTGACGCCATTGCAAGTGCCTCCTCAAAGGTGGAACATCCAGTCAACAAGCAACAAAGCCCAAGGAATGTACCACCACCAAGGCTGAAGATGATGACGAAACAGATCTGTTAGAGATGTCACTGAGTTATTAGAAATGAATGCTTTCAAAGCTATAACCAACCTGGTTCCAGTCACCCGCTTGTAGTTGTCTTTGGAGTATACAGCCAGTATGCTGACCCCTGAGCCAATGTTGACCAGCAGCAGAGGAAAGGGACAGCTCTCCAGGTTGTAAGCTTTCTGCTCACAGCGCTCTGGGTCTGTTGGGTTCACAAAGTAGTAACATTCAGATGGACCACTTGAGACCACGTACAAAACCCCATTTATCAGGCAGTCCAGCTCATCCAGCTTCACCAGCAGCAGATTGGCCATCTTGAAGAGAAGAATCACCACAGAGGGACATTCAGTAAAACTAATTAGATATACAAAATTAGTGAAACAATACACAAAATAGGCATGTCTACTCTGACACACCGTACGGAAGTCATCCTCAAACTTAAATGCACCACCTCCGGTAGCACAGAGAGTGGTATGCAGACTGGAGAAGTGCTTGTCTCGGCCCATCTGCAGGAAGGAGGGCAGCTCGTGCGTGGGAAAGCGTATGAAGTGCAGGCTGCCCTTGCGACCCCAAAGAGTGAGATCTGAGAGCTCCAGGTGGACATCTCGAATTCCTGTTTTACCGTAGGCAGTGTGCGAGGTGAGGTAGCGACGGATGCTTTTCAGACTCTCCACCTCCTCCAGTTCTTCCTCTGCTGTAATGTCTTTGGGCTCAAAGTAGATCAGCTTCACCAGTGTGCCACCTATGTCTAAGCCAAACCATGGAAAAGCTGGGCACCAATAACAAAATATAATCAGAATCAGAAGAGCTTTATTGCCAAGTGTGCTTGCACACACAAGGAATTTTCTTTGGTGTTGGAAGCTTCTAGTACAGACATTCAACACAATGACAATACAAATATAATAAGATTTACAGTCTAAAAGATTCTAAAATATGCATATATAAAATAAAAAACTATTGTACAGAAAATGCGGGATAATAACATATAAGAGACATTGTACAGGGTAATATATAGCAGAATATACATATTAACAGAATGTATGTACACTTGTGCAAATGGATAATGTTGTAAGTAGAGGTAGTGTTACATACATTAGAAATAAACTGTACATATAATAAGACACTATAGTGCACACTATAGGAGTAGTGGAAGTGGAGTATTGCTCTTAAGGAGCAGTTATCTGTTTAAGAGGTACATTTAATAATGATCGCATTATTAAATGTACAGCATTAGTGATAAGAGTATTTTATGAATTGAATCATAGAAAATACACCAAAGTAAATATATTAAGTACACTATTATGCTATATTAAATGAACGTTAGTCACCAAACAAGATATCTCTAGGCTTCAGGCTTAGTAAAATAATACATTAGACTTTAGAAACGAGACTCTAGCTTGTATTAATTAAATACAAATAAACAATTTTCAGCACTCAAAATTAAAATAAATGTTTAATTTTTAAATAAATTAAAAAAATCCTATTATTTGAACACAATATCTGACTACAGTGAGGTTACTAAGAAATATTATATCCTAGTAAACTACTAGTAAGCAAGTAAACTTAACCGATTTATAAATGGTTTACTCTTAATCGTAAGAAGACAAAATGGACAACAACAAAAATATATATATCAAACGAAACAGTAATTACAGGGTTTCATTTGCAATTTGTGTATTTGTCACTATCGGTTCTTTGCGTCATCAGCTCCGTTAACCCCGTTAACGTTACCTAGCGCCATAACAAGATGGTTCACCTACGCGGCCTGTTCTTCTTCAGCGAATCGAGCCTCAGCATCGCCGGAGTCGATTTTGCTTTTCGCTGCCCTTTGGATGCACCACCACTGGCCGCTTCGCTGTCCGCACTCGGTGTAGCAATTATGCTACATGTCGTTTCAGTCTTCTTTGATCGCGGGAGCCTGCGCGCTGTCGATTCTTCTTGCTCCTCCACACATCCCTCACCGTCACAGGGGAAGCCATTCAGCTCCATTGGTATTTAATGTTTAGCAGAAATCTCTACATGGACTGTTGAGTAGAGAAATGACCGTTAATGTATATAAATGCATTATCAGTATTTCTAACGGCCATTGACATCACTATGGAAAATGTTTTCGCCGTTATGTTTTACAACACGAGCGTTATTCGAATGGCCAATGAATGCGCTTTTCCTGTCATCTGTAACAGCAGCGAGCCAATCAGAAATCCGCTGATGTCGTTCCTTACTTTACCGGAAGATGGCGCGATTCACACGTTTCTAGCGATGCCAGAAATCATTTGGTCACAATTTTTTATTTTGTGAATGAACACAAAACTCGTAGAAGGCCACTTTATTTTAAAATCATTAACCGAAAACAAGATGGACACAATTACACATACAAGAAACAGTTTAGTCACATATATTGTTTCAGAGACTACTGTGCATTCATATATTTATTTATATATAGTAAAGAAAATCCCAGAAAACGCTTAAAATATCAGTAATAACATTACCACATGCAGTTTATTTAAAACCATATTCAGCCATACTGAATTTCACATCACACCAAAAGTTGTAAAAGTGCTATTTAGGCTAAAATATTACCAAACACAGATATTAAATGTTCAGTTGAAAGAGAGTACACATAACTCTGAGTCATTCATACTTTTTTCTCTGTTTTCATTATGAATAAAATAGAACTTAAACATTACAATAATCAAATCTAAAGTGCAATTTTGGTACACAGCAACATGGATTCAACACTTTCTTCGTTGCTGCATTTGTGATAACTGAAACAAAAATAGGATTTTTTTTCTCCAGAAACATGACACTTGGTTATTTTCAATCCATATTTACAGCCACCTGTGCAGATGCATTGTTTTATCCAGTTGGACAGTCTTAAAAGGAATTTGGAGAAAGAGTGGATGTGGGACTGATGGAAAAAGAGTTCACTAAAATATTCAAAAGGAATAAAATGTGTTTCAGAGCAAACTTTGAGTCTTTTGTAAAGACGTGGTGATAGGAGCAGCTCTGTAGATCTGTGTATTTCTTGAGCGAGTGTTTAGAATTAGTTTTACATAAAAGTGCAAGAGCCCTGTATACTCATGTGACCTTTCATAAATGTACAGCTGATTACTGTATAACATAATATGGAGCAAATTGGATCAGGTAAGAGGTAAGATCAGAGTTTGATTTTAAGGATGTGAATGGTCGGGCCGTACAGGTGTAAATGTATGCACAAATACAATCCTTACACAAAGCTGCTGTATATGGCTTTAGAAGACTTGGTTTTCAGTGCAAAAAAAGACTACTTGTACTGTACATTTCTGGAGCTTGGAACAGTTAGTATCCACTTTACTGAAGAAAAGCAACTTGGAAACTTGGTTTTGTTAAACATGAGTGTGACAGCACTTTTAATAACTTTAAGACTTCAGAATTAGTGCTTGATTTTCCAGACCACAAAAAGGCCAATGCCTACAGCAGCTGCTGCAGCAGTAAGGTGGAGTTTATTTATGTGGCTTGTTGTCTGGCCCTCTTCTCTCGGGCCTACTTTAGGACTACTTGCTTGCTTGGTGGCATTTGATTCTTGCTCCTGGTAGTTAATAGTGGTTGACCTCTCTTTGTCTGATGGTCTGATGGCATCTCGGCCAGATGGCTTACGAAGATAAACCACACTTTCTCTGTTTTCATAACTCTGGGCTGGCTGGTCTTCAGAGATTCCTGTGCTATGTTGCAGATTTCAGGAACCCCCACATGGATTGAATGTGTTACTCAGCATTCTTGGGGGCTGACCATTTAAATTTTCATCAGATGGTTCCTCTGACCAACGTAATTCATGTTGCCGTGTTCCCATTTGACTTTCCCATGAAGATTCATAGTGGTCCTCTTCAGGCTGGTTCAGGCTGGAAGCATCTGAGCTTTCACTGATGGAAGAGAGAGGATTGATGGGGTGCTCAAGACTAACAGACTGTACAGGCTCTGCTGAAAGCTCTGGTCTGCTGATCTCCAAATCACTTGTAGTTGTCGAGCACGGCTCTTCTTGCATGACAACTGCTTCATTTGGAACTTGAAGAACACCAGGTTTACTGAAATATTCCTGGCAGACAGAAGGGAGGCAGCGAGTAACTACATCAGCAGGGGAAGAAAGTGTTGCCTGAGGTGTTATTATGGCAGTTGTTTGGGCTTTGATTGGTATTCCAACTGTGTTGGTCCACTGAACAGTCTGCAGAGAAAATACAAGATTAAGCTGCATAAAATGACAGAATAATGGTTGAAAATGTGAATGGCTTGCTGGCTTTGGAAATCTTGATATGTCATGCTGTGTAATGTTTCTATTTTTGACAGAGCATTACCTCATTTACAGTTGGGTCAGAGCATTCTTCTGGTTCCATATTTAAAGGAGAATTGGTGTCCTGGACAGGAAGCTTCTCAGAGGTCTCTTCAACAGCTAATGGTACATGGTCCTTCTCTGAGTTCTGGGAACTCTGTGAGGTGGAGTAAGAGTTTGTAGTTTGGCTTAGAGAGGCACTTGAAGAGGAAGCTTGAACACTTAAGGTGGAAAAAAGGTTGCCATCAGTTAAGGAAGTGGTGGTTTGGCCATCTGGTTTGTCTGAAATGGGTGTTTTGTTTTCAGTTGCCCCAACCTGGGGTCGGACTTCATTTTGCTGAACAGTTGAAGTCACATTGGAGGCTGAGACAACAGTAGGGAGAGATGTTTGGGAGGAGAGTACAACAGGAGGAGGAATTTGAGGTTGAGATGCAGGTCCAGGAGAGGCGGCAGGTGCAAGGACTTGCTCTACATGCAGAAGATCAGAAGCTGGTGGTGAAACTTGAGCTGCGATGTCTGAAGGAGCAGTCGTCTGTGCTGGAGCATTAACTGAAGGTGGAGTCAGATGGGGAGGAGTGGTCACTGGGACAATATGAATGGTTACTGTGGTTACCGTTGTTGTAGCAGCAGCTGTGGAATCAGCAGCAGGAGCTTGTGCAGGTGCAGCAGCTGCATTATCTATAGACAGAACACAAACAGAGAAAATGGGCATTCGATAAATACCTACCCTACTGCTTTTAACAAAAGTAAGTCTATGACTAAGAAAGCTCTTACTCGTCCTTCCCCTGATCCTGTCATAAGCATCACTGAGCTGATCAGCCAGTGTTCTGTGTTCACAGGTCCGCAGTGCAGTGATGAACTCCTCAGGCCAGTTCTCTCGTCTGCGCAGGTTGTCCAAAAGCATCTGCACAGCAGCATAGTTCCCAGCAGAGTCTTTTTTGGCTTCAACCTCCTCCTGTAAAGTTTAACAATATGTAAAGTTTTACATGATCTATGATCAATATCTTATCATTATTATATTTGAGCTTGGATGATCACATATCTGACACGAGTTGAATGTTATAGTTGCGTTATGGGTTAAATGTGATGCTTACCTTATCAGTGAGCGTGAGGCACGGCAAATAAGGCAAAATCTCTTTCACTTTGACTATTGTTGCATAATATCCCAAATTCCGCCTGATCGCCTCATTATAAAGCCGGTCACTTGCGTATGTCATTTTAGCACTTGGAAGGGAAAAAGTAATAGAAAAGTGTTAACTTAGTGGTTCAATATTACAAATCACACTATATAGAAACCACCCACGTCTACTTTAAACTGGACGTTAATACATACTTTAATCAAAAATCAGCCCTGAGAAAAAATGTGAGAAACAAAAATCTATTAAGTGATGCCTATGAAAGCGAGAAAGATAAAGTGAATGTTTTATTGTATAGATTATACACAGTTAGGCAGGGTGCAGTGTGTAAATGTGATTGCATCATTGCACTGCACAAATTTATCCTACTTCAGGAGGAGGATGAAAGCTTTTAATTGAAAGTGAAATCTTGTATTCCATTATTGAATTGTTAAGTTTCCCTTAAGTTTCCATTTGGCCTTAATAAGAAAACAGTTTCACACAAAAGAAAAAAAAAGATTTGATTGCATTCTTAAAAACAAAACCTAAAGCCAAAAATCACGTGCTGCATAATCAAGCCAGAGAGGCAAAATTCTTGTTTGTGTGAGATGAGAAGGCAGCGCATCATTTATTAAACAGTAATCATTTGGGGATGCAATATGCCACACTATTCATGCTAATTTTGAATACTGCACTGTTTTATGTTCTTTTTGTTATTAAGTAGGATTACATTACTACACATTGCAATGTTAATGAATCAATATGTCTGCTAACCTTCTAAGAATATATGAAGAGTTCAGATGCAAAACCCTTTAAACGCCACCTCCGTCAAAAATAAGATTATTTATTTCTGTAAAACACTATGGGGCGGTTTCAAAATGTTTATGTTTTTTTAAAACTTACTTTACAAAAAAATCATAACTGTGTCTGTGCGCATCTTGAGAAAACAATCACACACCTCTTACATTTAAATTAGTCTGGGACTATAGGCTTAATCCCTGTCTGGGAAACTGCCCCTATATTAAAAATGTATGGTATATTGAAAATGTATCAAAGTAAATAAAATGAAACGCATACAAAATGAATGTTTAATGAATGTTTAATAATGAATGTTTATGAAATTTGGTACTTTATTTAGGCATATAATCTAGTATTCATGTAGTATTGGTGTTTTATCATTTTTTTTATAATCCCCTAGAGTTCCCTTACAACTCCCTAAACTTTAAAGGAATCCCCATGTGGGAAATCCCCATCTAACACATCACAGCTGTGATGAAATGAAACAACACTGACAGGATAATTACTTTAATATTTCCCTCTATCTTAGTAAGTTTAGAACTGATGTTACCCCACTGGTAAAAAAAATAATGAATTACAAACTTCAAAGCAGAATACTGCTGATCTGCAATGGTTAGTCACAGTGTGCTCACTCTCCTTACTTTTCCCAGGAGAAGGAAAATCATGTACAACACTGTAGAATGCCAGGGAAGAAGGTTCAAAGAGGCTAGGTCAGATGTGTTTTTACCGCTTTTTGTTCAGAGAGCACATATTAATTTCTAAACTGAGTATAATCCATGCAACATATGATTATGGGACACAGATGTTCAGATAGTCTGGTTACACAATGCACTCTTTCCACATTTTAGAATAAAACAGCTAAAGTTATTGACATATTTTAAGAAAATATATTTTTAATTCTACAGAGTACGCATATTCTGTTAGAACGCAGCATTGACAGATTTGATCATCTATATCTGCAGAAATTATTTTAGGCACTTAAGCGTAAGGATACAAATGGCTTCACAAGAAACATAAATTCAGTCAAATGTGTCCAAGTTTTGGACTGCTAGTGCATGTTCATGACCTGTGAAGTCAGCCTAACCAAACAAGAACATGACCCAAACCCAGCCTTAGCAAGGACAGATTAGCAATGCGAGAATTTTTTATTTGTCTCCTGTTTGCACTCAAACAGCTCAGGTATTATAATCTGTTGTCAATGACAGTGTTGCTCATCTCCAGGGCTGGGAAGGTTTCTTTTAAAATGTATTTCACTACAGATTACAAAATACATGCTTTAAAAAGTCATCTGTAACGTATTTCATTAGATTACACAAATTTTGTAACTTAATCTAAATAAATACTTTAGAATACTTGGAATACTAATAAGGTACATAAAACAAAGGGATCACCAAACAGATGACTTGGCTTTCCTCCGCATATTATTTTAAACAACATCAGTTTTACAGTTTCCCATCATTGGACATTATAGTCCACAATTGTGAGTATATGTCACACAATTCTAAGAAGTCAGAATTGTGGCTGAAAAAGAGAATTGTGAGGAAAAAGAGAACTTCGGCAAGAGGTATGAAACCTATAAGCATAAATTTAGTTTAGGATGCTTTTGCAGATTGTCAAAGTCAGAGAATCGACAGTTGCTGTTTACATTAATTGCCTGTTACAGTTTATATTAATGTTTAATGAAATAAATGACATTACATTTCCAAGTAATCACTTTGGTAATCTAAAATACTTTTCGAATGCAACTATAATTTGATTACTACCCATTTAAAAGTAACTGTAATTAAATACAGTTACTCAAATTTTGTATTTTAAATATGTAACTAAGTTACATGTATTTCGTTACTCCCCAGCCCTGCTCATCTCAGCTGAGACTCACAGAGCTTTCTGAATTATTCAAGACATGCATAACTCGCCTATCATAACACACGTCTCTCAAAGGTCAACCACTACACAGTTCTATTGGAACAGAGCCATAAATGATTTCCTATTGTATGATAACAGACACATGAGGGCCCGCTCACTCTCCTGAGCCACACTCACCTTGCCAGGTAATGTCATTCCTCTATAAGCTATTGTGCACCCAGCCAGGTCCAAACCTATTCAGTTTCTAATAAATTATTATAAGCTTTAAAGCACCCAGTTGAGGTCACAATGACAGACTTGTTACTTGGCTTTTGTTCAAGGAAACTGGCAAACCTGCTCCTTGGTGGAATGTCCTCTAAACGACCCAGCTATTTTGCAGAAAACATTTAACGTTATTGTCTGATATACTAAAATATACTGTACAAAAGAATCATCTGCCTTGATATACAGCAAATTCACTGTTTCAGTATTGACAAACATGTGTTAAATGGTCAAAGATAGTGAAAGGTATGTACGGGACGTTCTAAAACGCTTAACGTGAAAAACGCTTAAAGTGGCGCAACGTACCTAGATCAAGGAAAACAAAATTCATGTCAAATTTTACTTCTAATAAACACATGCTGCTCTCACAAGAACGAGCTCTTGTTCCGCGGATAAAGTAAATAATATCACGTTAAGCGTTCTCACCATAGAAGTCCATTATAAGAGAAAACATCTTAACGTGGCTTAGACAAATTTCTGTCGTTTTAGTTGTAATTAATACTTCAAAAGCCACCGTGCATTGTGTTAAAAAGTGGCGTAGCCTACTCTTTATGCCCCGTCTGAAACCAATATTAAGAAATGAGGCTAATAAAGTTGCTAACTCCTGGCTTTCAGTGTCGTTACGTCGAGCTGAATAGCTTGTGGAGCAAACTAGAACAAAACAGCACAAATGTTTCTAAAAGCTCTGATAAAAATGGACAGAAATATAAATTAGATGATACAGCGCGTTCTTGTGGCACGAATGCTCGCGTGGCTATTGCGTCAGTGGGCTAACTGGCGTTGAGCACCGTTTATCCGCGGACCAAGAGCTCGTTCTTTTGACAGCAGCAAGTGTTTAGTACAAGGAAGGTTTGCCATAAATTTGGTTTTCCATGATCGTGGTTTAGGTACGTTAAGCTTTTTTCACGTTAAGCGTTTTAGAATGTCCAGGTATGTAGCTACTACAGCCCGTGCAACAACTAACGTTACAGTATGAGTGGACTATTAAGATTGTGCTTATATTCTAGAATTAAACACGATTTATCTATTGGTTGTATACGAAGAGCAAGTCGCAGGATATCGAACAATCCAAAGACCGTGTACATAAGCATGTTTTAAATCAAATTGTATTTTTACGTTTAAAATAACACGAGACAGTTTGTATCAGAGGAACTTGTTCGCCATAAAGTCGTCACCCATAAAAGGAGCGCCTGTTATGCAACAGACATTTACATACGATACACAACGCATACAATTATCTCACAAATAAACATTGTAAAATATATTTAAAAAAAAAAGAGTAATTGAATTTACCCTTTAGAGGAAGGTCAGTCTTTGCTGTTCCTCGCAGATCGTAGGCTACTACTAGTTTCGGTTTGCACGTCTTCCGTTCTGTATTTAAAGCCCTGCCATGGCATGTCATCAACCTCTCTGAATTTTCATTGGATAAAACTTTTAACTGTGTACCATCTTTAGAATACAATATAGCGCCACTGAAATTGCAGTGTACAATCATTTCCTTCGCCACCTTGGTGTATTTTAAATGTGTTTTTGTAGCACGACACTCTAATAAGTCTAATAAGCACACCTTCGAAAAATCTGATACAAAAATAAGGCACGTCCACGAATGGGTTGACGCTTAAAAAGCACACTACAGAGAAGCATGCGTAACAATTTAGATAAATCTGTTAAGCTATATCATGGAGTTTCTAGCTGTGCTTGTGTCAACCGCGTGGTGTTTATTTAGACTAACAGTTTTTTAACTTTTAATCCTGATGATTATTTATTTTATTAAATTAGAATAATTCAAATGACATTGAATGTAGTTCCCCAAAATGCCAGGAGATGGCCATGTTTGCAGTGTGTTTACACAATATTTAAAATGTGTCAGTTCTTCCCAAAGACCAGTAGATGGCCTTGTTGATACAGTGTAGATCAGTACTCAAGACCAGACAACCTATGACGACTACATGCTGTATTAATCTTTACATTTCATTAAAACCACTCTACATGATAGAGTAAACCTCGTGTTCTGACCTATGTAATGTTTCAAATATTATTTTTATTATATTTCTACCTAAAATAAACAAAGATTGTAGGGGCTATGAACCCGAAGGATTGATATATTTTGCTATAACATTATTCCACTTACTGTGACATGATCTGAGTTCACCTTAAGTGCACCTGTGTAGGAAAGGCATTATTGATATAAATTACCCAGAGTGGTCTGTTATACAACATAAGAACAAAGGTCATAATTCAGAAATATCCAGTAAGGATCAAGCATTCCACTGAGACCTGTGAAATACATTTAACTTGTAGTTAACATAATCCTTAAACACCTATAAACTGTTGTAGCCTAATTTTAACTTGTCAAGACCACATGTTTTACTCTGTAGTGCATGATACAGTACATTCGGTTCACCCCTAACACTGGCGAGAAAATGTATTTTGTAGCAACCAATAAGGATTTTCAATGAAATAATTATGATCTTAAGGCATCTCTTTCAAATTTCACCTAAGGGTAATCATCCATTAGAAACTATTAGTGCTTATGATAGCATCCTGTGTGCTGCTAGTAATACTTACCACTTATTCCCACTTGCCTTTTTATTAGTCTTTTCTTTCTGTCCCTACCTCTCATATGATTTACAGAAATATGTTTACATCATTTAAAATTAAATAGGGCTTTATTTAAACTCAACTAAACAAAAGAATAAGCATACACTTTATCATCATTGTAAAATATTATTTTATTAAAATATTTCAAAACATATACATACAAATACACAAAGAGGTAGCAAACAGAAAACCACCCAGGGCAAAATGAAAATGTACATGCATTTAGACAACATGTGGCTATAGGCCTACTGTTTAATTTCCAGCGTGTCCGATGTAGAAAACCAACTTGTCTCACCTTAAGGAAAGTGTTTAAATAAATCAGATATAGAGGTCAGAGTTTAAAGTTCAACGTTGCTTTGATTCAGTCGTTCCCAGGGTAACAGAATCACTATCCTCCATGACTCCAAATGTTGGATCTGGGAGAGTTTGACACGACGCGTCAGTTGCGGTCAGAGTGGACACACCTGCTCGCTCATCCAACACCTTCATAACCATTGGGCACATCTCATTTCCACAACACAAACTACTAAGACTTTCCCTGAGAGGCACAGAAAATAAAACTCTTTTGTTAAACATAAGCGTGACAGCAGCTTTAATAACTTTAAGAATTAGTGCTTGATTTTCCAGACCACAAAAAGGCCAATGCCTACAGCAGCTGCTGCAGCAGTAAGGTGGAGTTTATTTATGTGGCTTGTTGTCTGGCCCTCTTCTCTCGGGCCTACTTTAGGACTACTTGCTTGCTTGGTGGCATTTGATTCTTGCTCCTGGTAGTTAATGGATGTTGACCTCTCCTGGTCTGATGGTCTGATGGCATCTCGGCCAGATGGCTTACGAAGATAAACCACACTTTCTCTGTTTTCATAAGTTTGGACAGGTTGGTCTTTAGAGATTCCTTTGCTATGTTGCAGATTTTCTGAACCCCCACATGGATTGAATATGTTACCAAGCATGTTTGGTGGCTGACCATTTAAATTTTCAGCAGATCCTTCCTCAGCAAAGTGAATTATGCTGGTCAGTATTCCTGCTTCACTTTCACATAGAGA
This sequence comes from Triplophysa rosa, assembly GCF_024868665.1. NCBI lineage: Eukaryota > Metazoa > Chordata > Actinopteri > Cypriniformes > Nemacheilidae > Triplophysa > Triplophysa rosa. Next base: position 10,867,751 of record NC_079898.1, read on the forward strand.
TTCAAAGAGGTCCTCTTGAGGCAGGTTTTGAGATGAGGAAGCATCTGAGCTCTCATTGATGAAAGAGTGAGGCTTGCTGGAGTGCTCAAGACTACTGGACTGTCCAAGTTCTGCTGAAGGCTCTGGTGTCCTGCTGATCTCCAAATCATCTGTAGTTGTCGAGCACGGCTCTTCTTCATCTGGATGAAGAACACCAGGTTTACTGAAATATTCCTGGCTGACAGAAGGGAGGCAGCGAGTAACTACATCAGCAGGGGAAGAAGGTGTTGCCTGAGGTGTTTTTATGGCAGTTGTTTGGGCTTTGATTGGCATTCCAACTGTGTTGGTCCACTGAACAGTCTGCAGAGAAAATACAAGATTAAGCTGCATAAAATGACAGAATAATGGTTGAAAATGTGAATGGCTTGCTGGCTTTGGAAATCTTGATATGTCATGCTGTGTAATGTTTCTATTTTTGACAGAGCATTACCTCATTTACAGTTGGGTCAGAGCATTCTTCTGGTTCCATATTTAAAGGAGAATTGGTGTCCTGGACAGGGAGCTTCTCTGAGGTCTCTTCAACAACTAATGGTACCTGGTCCTTCTCTGAGTTCTGGGAGCTCTGTGAGATGGAGTGGGAGTTTGTAGTGGGGTCAAGAGAGGCGCTTGAGGAGGATGCTGGAGCACTTGAGGTGGAGAGAACCTTGCCATCAGTTAAGGAGGTGGTGGTTTGGCCATCTGGGGTGTCAGAAATGGTTGTTTCGTTCTCAGTTTCCCCACCCTGGTTTGAAACTTTACTTGAAGCCACTTCGGAGGTTGGGACAACAGGGAGAGATGTTTGGGAGGAAACTACAACAGGAGGTGGAATTTGAGGTTGAGATGCAGGTTCAGGAGAGGCGTCTGGAGCGGGGACTTGCTCTACATGCAGAAGATCAGAAGGTGGTGGTGGAACTTGAGCTGCGATGTCTGAAGGAGCAGTCGTCTGTGCTGGAGCATTAACTGAAGGTGGAGTCAGATGGGGAGGAGTGGTCACTGGGACAGTAGGTGTAGTTACCGTTGTTGTTGTTGTAGCAGCAGCTGTGGAATCAGCAGCAGGAGCTTGTGCAGGTGCAGCAGCTGCATTATCTATAGACAGAACACAAACACAGAAAATGGGCATTCGCTAAATACCTACCCTACTGCTTTTAACAAAAGCAAGTGCCCGACAGAAAGCTCTTACTCGTCCTTCCCCTGATCCTGTTATAAGCATCACTGAGCTGATCAGCCAGTGTTCTGTGTTCACACCTCTGCAGTGCAGCGATGAACTCCTCAGGCCAGTTCTCTCGTCTGCGCAGGTTGCTCAAAAGCATCTGCACAGCAGCAGAGTTGCCAGTAGAAGTGTTTCTGGCTTCAACCTCCTCCTGTAAAGTTTAACAATATGTAAAGTTTTACATGATCTATGATCAAAATCTGGTCAGTATATTTGAGCTTGGATGATCAGTCACATATCTGACATGAGTTGTAATTTTATAGTTGTGTTTTGGATTAAATGTGATGCTTACCCTATCAGTGAGCGTGAGGCATGGCAAGTAAAGCAAAATCTCGCTGACTTTGACTATTTCTGTATAACGACCCAAGTTCCACCTGATCACCTCATTATAAAGCCTGTCACTTGCGTATGTCATTATAGCACTTAAAAGGGGAAAAAGCATTAGAAATGTGTTAATTTAGGTTAATTATAATAAATCACACTAAATAGAAACCGCCCAGGCCTACTTCAAACTGGACATTAATACATGCTTTAATCAAAAATACCCTGAGAATAGAAATTCGAGAAACAAAAATTTGATAATTTAAATATATTATGAGTGATGCCTAAGCTAGAAAGGTAAAACGAAGGCATTACGTATAAGATTACACACAGGCAAGGTGCAGTCTGAAAATGTGATTGCGTCATTGGACTGCACAAAGAAAACACGATCTCGTAGGATAGTGAACAATACAAAGACCGTGTACATTAAACATGTTACATCAGCATTTTTGCGTTTACTATAACGCGTATTGCGTTTGTATGAGACGAACTTATTCGCCATAAAGTCGTCATCCATAAAAGGAGCGTTTGTTATACAACAACACGCTCACAAATGAACATCGTGAAGTGTACAAAAAAAGAGAAATTAATGAATAAATTGATGAATTAAGGTTACCCTTTAGAGGGAGGTCAGTCTTTGCTGTTCTCTACTGTTTAGTTTCGGTTTGCACGTATTCCGTTCTGTATTTAGAGCCCCGCCTATGTCATAAATCTCTCTGAATTTTCATTGGATAAAACTTTTAACTGTGTATCTTCTTTAGAATACAATGTCGCGCAACTGAAATCGCAGTTACAAGGATTTCCTCACCACCTTGTTGTAAAAATGATTATTAAATGTGTTTTTTAATCATAATCACTTATTTCTGGTATTGATTGCGTAGAGCAGCATGTGGGGTCAAAACTTTAATACGTTTTAAAAACAATAGAAGCATAATATAGAATCATAAATAGAAGCATAGTGCACAACAAAAATATTAAATATTTTACGTAAAACTGTTAAACTATAGCATGAACTTTCTAGCTGTGTTTGTGTTACCGCGTGGTGTTTAAACTAACACTTTTTTACTTTTAATCCTGATGATTGTTTATTTTATTCAATTAGAACAATTCAAAAGAAAAATACATTGTGGCAACTAATAGATATTTGATGTAGTTCTCAAAAAGGCCAGAAGATGGCCATGTTTGCAGTGTGTTTGCAAAATATTTAAAATGTGTCAGTACCTCCCAAAACCAGTAGATGGCCTTGTTGATACAGTGTAGATCAGTACTCAAGACCAGACAACCTATGGTGACTACATGCTGTGTAGGCCTATTAATCTTTACATTTCATTAAAACCACTTTATTTACATGATAGAGTAAGCCTCATATTCTGTCCATAATGTTTAAAATATGATTTATATTACATTAGTATAAACAAACAGAGATTCTAGGGACTATGAACCTGACTTGAAAAAAACTGATTGATTATTACATTATTCCACTTTGGGACATTATCTGAGTTCACATTAAGGACACTCATTATTGATATAGATTACCCAAATGAGTGGTCTATTATACAACATATGAACAAGGGTCGTTATTCAGAAATATTTGACTGTTCAGTGTAGTGGTTGAAGTGTAATACGTTCAACTTATATTTCACGTAATCCTTAAACACTCATAAACTTTTGTAGCCTAATTTTAACTTGTCAAGGCCACATTTGGGCATGTAGTGCATGTTACAGTACATTTGGTTCACCCCTAACACTGGCGAGAAAGTGTATTTTGTAGAAACCAATAAGGATTATCAATGAAATAATGATGATCTGTTATAAAGCATCTTTTGCAAATTTCACCAAAGGGTAATCATCCATTAGGCACTAGTTGTGTTTATAATAGCATCCATGGTGCCGATAATACTTACCTCTTTTTGTCACTTGCCTTCTTGTTAGTATTTTCTTTCTGTCCATACCTTTATGATGCACATTTACAGAAGTATATAATTTACAATTAAATAGTGCTTGTGTTTGTGGCTTTATTTTAACTCAACTAAACAAAAGAATTAGCATACACTTTATCATCACTGTAAAATATTATTTCATTTTTACACACACTTAAAATATTTTAAAACATATACATTAAAAATACACAAAGAGGTAGCAAACAGAAAACTATCCAGGGCAAAAGGAAAATGTAGGCTACATACATTTAGTCAACATGTGGCTATAGGCCTACTGTTTCATTTCCAAGGTGTCCGATGTAAAACCGACTTGTCTCACCATCAGGAAAGTTTAAAATAGGTCGGACTGAGGTCAGAGTTTAAAGTTCAACGTTTCTTTGATTCAGTCGTTCCCAGGGTAACGGATCACTATCCTCCAGGACTGTAGTGTTTCGCCTTTCGCTCCAAAAATGCTCAAGATCCGGGAGAGTTTGACACGACGCGTCCGAATGCCTCTCAGTTGCGGTCAGAGTGGACACACCTGCGCGCTCATCCAACACCTTCATAACCATTGCGCGCATCTCATTTGCGTTACCCTTTATTTCCAGCCTGTGTTTTGCACCCCGACAGGTTAATTGAGAACACAAACTACTAAGACTTTCTCTGAGAGGCACGTGCATGGTGAGAAGGATGGCGGGACAGAACGCGCTGGACAGGTAAACGCACACCTGACCAAAGATCAGCAAGCCAGCTGGAGGTTTGCAGCGTTCTCCAGGACTGTGACGCACCCACATCCAAGAGGCCCACTCGGGCAGCATCATCAGCGCGTTCACGGCGATGATGCTTAAATACAGCAAAGAACTCTCATACTGCCGCGCAAGGAGAGGCTCCTCGTGCGTACTAGGTTTGATGTGGAAGATGGTCCTGATGTGGCACGCAGTGGCGAGTATAATGGGAAGAACATAGATGGCCATCGGTAATAGCTTGCTGTACAGTCGCATGACATCTTGGGAGTCAGAGTTTAATTCAGAGACGCACAGACTGATATTTCCATCTTCTTTTAACCTAGAGAATACGATATCAGGAATTGGAAATACAGGCGCAACCGTCCATATGATCACTAAGGTTACCAAAACGTTCTTTTGGCGGAAATTTGACTGGTCATCTGGATTGGAGGAAAAGTTATGGCGCGCTTGGCTCGCTGCTAACAGTGTAAAAGCTTTGACGGCCAGGCAGCTATGCTGGATCCACTCTGTAGTTTTGCAAGCCATTAGCCCCAGTGTCCAAGTGCGCTTGTAGTATGTGACCGCGCGCATGGGAGCGCACAGGCAGAGTATCAACAAGTCAGTTGCGCTCACATTGGCGAGCATGACATATGCCTCCGATGATCTCTGGCTTGTGAAAACGTAGATAAGAACGACAAGCACCAAAACATTCCCCGCGATTCCAAGCCCACTGATCGTACTGAGAATGGCTGGTATGATTACCAAAGTATCTTCACCTTTTAACTGTTGAATGCCACCATCGAAACTCACAAATGAGCTGTTCACTGCCATGTCCAATTTCACGAGTGCCAAGACTTAATCCAAAAGAGAACCCGTTTCAAAGAATACTGTGACATGTGTGACACTGGATTGCCAAAGCACTTTGCTGTACAGAGCTGGCATTTGGGTACCTTGACTGAAGATGCGTTTTTTTAGATGCCATATACGACGTCATCTTAGCTGAAGGGAACTGCAAACCCAAATTTGTCTATTGTAATTTTTTGAAAAGTACTAATGGAGTTTTCTCCAGCCCCAGCACTCATGTGAAGGTCCTCATTGAATGTAATGTAGATGAAAGGATTTGTAATAAAAGACAGCTGAAAAAACTTTATATCCAAGAATCAACCTGGGATCAGTCCCTTTTTGGTTTTGAATTGTAATTTGAGGTGTCTGCTAATAAACAATGTAATGTTATTTAATAAAGTTTTATGTGTGACTTATGCAGCCAAGATACATATCTTGCTATTTGTTTAGCCAATTTAAAGGTGTGATGTGTGTTAGGTTTAAGGAACATTAAAAGTGCATTACAATTTTTGTTAAAATTACCAACATGACAGGAAGGGCCCACTAAATGTGTCTTTAGACTGCTGAATGTGTGGGGAGTTGTTTCATGCAGCCATAAAGCATCCTTCAGTCTGTCCTACTTTTTACAGTACTGCCTGTGTATTCATTCCCTGCCTTAGGCACTATAGGCACTATAGTGAGAGAGCACTATAAAATGTTTGCTTGATGTGCAAAGGACATCCATGGAGGTTATTTTTATTCCTGTTTGAGACTTTTCAAAATGAAGAAAGTAATAGTTTTTCTTCGGGGTCTAGGGATTTGCTTTCAGAGGGAACATGGCCCACACACTCTTGTTATCTGCCTCTCTGCTGTTTGCCAGTGCTTTTAGACCTCCAGCACATGTGTTTTAAAGGCCCTGGAACATTACAAATATTTGATTTGAAAAATTAGGACAGCTTAAAGTATTTATGTACATATACTCTATAGAGATTGTGTAGCAGTGTAGCAATTTTCCTGTGCATTTGGAAAGCACCAGCATTTGCTTTCTGACTGAGATGAACATTACACTCAAAGGGCAATATAAAAGATAAAGATGGTATAGGCCTACCTTTTGGGCTTTAACAATAATTAAAAAACTAATATCATTCATGCATGGTAACAAAAACTGACATTACTTTATTTACAATCTATTGCACATTACATAAACAGTACATTACATGAAGTAAGTAACACTACACTGTCTGAGCCGCCTGGCTGCCCATCCAGCATTTTTAGGGATTGGCAGAACTCCCCACCACCCAGCATGAATAAACTAAATGTCTCATAATTAATTAATAATGGAGAAGTATTATTTATGGGATTTTCAGTTCAGGTTTTGCAACTTTAACACAACACTGTTATTTGAATCCAAACCCCATTTGTGCATAATATTACTATGGATCATTTGAAAACTTCTTTGTAATTACTGAAACAAATAACAATATGAAGTTGCACAAACAAATATCAATATATCAAAAACAAAATCACAAGCAAAAGGTTAAATAAAAAATCACTTGTAATTGTTCTGTCTTCACAATTCTTATTGTTCGAAAGGTTATTGAAAGGCCTATACGCAATTATCCAGAAGAGGGCAGAAAAGTCCATAAAGCCACGCGACCTTAAACTTTTAACTGTTTTTAAAAACAAATCTTCTACATAATTAATCAATTAATATAACACAATTATAGTAATATTAAAGATTGACCTTAATTACTTAATATTGTTGGTTGTGAAATTATTTTGGAGAGTTAATTGGAGAGATCATTGATTTACCGTCCTTTGAGAGAGATTCAGTTTAAATGCTAATGGGAGGGCTCTAAATCAAGTTTTTTCATACATAAATGCATTTTGGAACAAGATATATAAAAACCTTTTTGTCCTGATCACATTCTTTATACTTCAAGTTGTAAAAAAAAACTTTACACGCAATTGTAGAAATGAAAGCGACAGGTCAAACATTTTGATCCATATTTTGTTTTTTAATGCACGCAGTGCCCGGGTTAATCTGCACGGTCATGAGGCGATCTGCCTCATGCGATACGCCAGCCGCAGGATGGGATTTCTCCCACGAATCAAGGCCGAAAAAAGTCCCCCACCTCATAGCAAATCGGTGACCCGGACTTTATGTAGACCCCTAAAGAACCATAAATTAGAAAAGTGAAAGTTCAATTGGGCCGAGATTAAGAATAAATAGAAGCCATTGTAGATAACGCATGCACTATTTGCTCATCTATTTAACATTCATTGAATTGAATAATCCGACTTTATTATCGTAAGTAGTCTGCATATGTACTATGAATATGCTAATTCATATTTGCTGGAAGCAGTCCACGGCTTAATCATTTTTTCATCAATATATGCACATCTCACGTAGGCTAGATTCACAACATGCCACAGCTCTATACGGAGAAAGCAATAAGAAAACAGATTTGTAAGGTGGGGAGGATCCATTGTCTTCAACCATCTTCTGATTGCCTCTGTTCAAGCCATTTCTAGCTGCTCGCCCTAGGCCAGTCAAGTTACATTTCAATCAGCAGATTCATTGAAAAGCCATTACCCAAAACTAGACGCTGAAGGCGTGACGTCATTAGCGCATTAATTGGCTGTCACTTTGCATACGAATGCTAGGGCCCTCGGCCAAATAGCCCTTTTATCTTTTTCATTTACGGGGAAATAATAGACAATTTATCATTAATCTAAAGCTAGAAATATTAACAAGTTAAATGTCATTTCCTGCGCTCTACCGTGTTAATACTTTCCTGTTGCTTTCTGCCCTTAAGCACTCTGTCGACGTTTCCTTCTTTGAATATTCATTGGTTGCTACTTTTTTACACCTTTTTTACACCTTCTCTGCTATATAAAAACACAACCTATTAATGAACCATTGGCACCTTATGTGGTAACCAAGCTTTACTCTTTAAACTATTGCATGTTTCTATAGTTTCTCTCTCTGTTAATGTAACGTATCAACATCTACAAGTATAATGTCTATAGTCTATGTGTAATTTTTATAATTTCATTTTTTTTAAAGAGGTATATTGCAGAACTAAATGTCTAAACAAGGGTCTATTGCATAGAGACAACATGCCTGTCCTGACACCTGTCACATAAACAGACATAATAGTTTTCATCAAGGTAGGCATCTCATTATAGTGAAAGCACCAATTAAAAATTACTGTTACAAAACAAGTTATACTGTAATACCTTTTGTGTTTCCAACCAAACAAAATTTCCATCTTCGATATTTTAACAATGTTGATAACTGAACAACGGCGGTACCCATTGACTTGCATTGGCTTTGTGTCCATACAACAGAAATGAATAGGTTTGCTGTTGGGTGATTACCAACATTCTTCAAAATATCTTCTTTTGTGTTCTGCGGAAGAAAGAAAGTCATACAGGTTAGAAATGACAAGAGGTTAAGTAAATGAAGACAGAATTTTCATTTTTGGGTGAACTATCCCTTTAAAAACTTGAGTTCAAAAGCTGCTCTAAATTTTCACTTTAAATCAAATTGCCAAGTGATGATAATAAACTTTAAAATGCAGTTGCACTTTGCATAACTTAAAAAATGAATTTGAAATAGGTTAAAACATTTTGATGAGTTTAAGTAATAAAAACTGTTATGCACATAATTTTTTACCTTATACTGTTTAAGCAGCCCATTATTGTTTAATGAATGTCATTCATGATCATAAAACACATCTTGATAACAGTAACAGGCATTTCTCTGTGACCATCAAACTTACACCCAGTTAAAAATCGAAGGGCATGGGTTGATAGGTTAATGACGTTTGCCTTTCAAACAAGTAAGCAGATCTATTATACTGACCTGTTTGAGCTCAAATCAATCAGCAGTCAAGGGCAAAGACCTAAACAATTGGCAGATGCACAGTTCACTCAGATTAAGACAGCAGGATATAAAACAGTGGTCACGGGCAACAACGTTCATAAACGCACTAAAATCCGTTTGATTAATGCACAGAGGTCTTTGCCTTTGGCTTTGACACAATGCGCAGACTGCAAGACACAATGGCCTCCAACTAAACAAATAAACAAATGACACGGCTAAACCTGCAGATGCTGTTCGATTAGCTTCTGCATTTATGGTGTATGTAAGCGTATAATCCAGGGTCACACTGAAGTGAAACCTATCTGCCGGATTATATGAAAACAATTATGTGGGAAATTTATACTTATGGACACTTTAATGGCCAATGGATCTTACATCTAAACACAAATATATTTGATTGAAATTTTGTTCCAAGTTAAATCACATTTTTGTAGCGTGTTTTGATGCAGTATACAGTATGCATGTAATACATTACTCTTCATAGCATCTTAAATACAAATAGAAATTCCTACCTTGGGGGGATTTTTAACAGTTTCATGATCTGTATTTTGGGGTCCATCACCCTTGACCTTGCAGTGATCATGGCAATAGACCTTGAGACAGAGAAGATGAGAATGGTTGGTGTGTGTGCTTTGTGTTTACAATGAACTCTCTTCATACACAGTCAACTCACACATAAATGCACACAGATGGCCTGGAGGATCAATTTTTGATGCTTGTGGGTACGTGCCACCCATGATCATGACCACAGACCCTGTGACCTTAAGCCTTTGACCCCTAACCTGTTTAATTGTGTCTGCTCGTTGTGGTATCCAATCACAATAGACTTCAAGATCAAACCCAAGTGTCTGTTTGCCTTATAAGCTGTTAGATAAACACTGATGATCACTGACAGATTGGACCATTATGATTCAAACACAGGACACGCATTCAAACTCTACACCACAGCAAAGCAAACTGAGTCTGTAATCTTTCATTCTCTGTCAAAATATCATTCCGTAATTGAAATTAATTGGGCATCAGCATAATGCACAGATACTAACTCAAATGGAAAGTGTGCATAACATGGAATTTATATTTCTCCTCCCAGTTCGTCTTCTTTTGTTGGTGCTGTTGGTTTTTCTGGATTCCACTGAGAAAGACAATGTTCTTTTCTTTCTTTCTCATTTTTTGTCACACACTTTATATGGTTACAGTTCACTCTTTTCAAAACTGGACAGCAGTTTAGTGGGTCACAGAGGTCCTGAAGTACAAAATTGTCTTCTTGGAAAATGTTGGGTCAAATAAAGTAAGTGAGTCAAGTGACTGTCTTGTATAATACTGTATCATTTATCAACCATTAAAACAGGGAATGTTGCACCATGGTGGGGGTTGTAACACAGTCAATAAAAAAATCTATAAATCTTAAAATTTTAAGTAAAATGTAACACCTGTATAAAAATTTTGATTTGTGGTCACGTTAATAGTAATTATGTTCTGTTAATTGTTTAATTTTATATAGGCTATACACACATCAACACAAAAACCATATGCCTACATAACATACATGAGTGAAGCCCTTTCACAGAGATCCTGGAAAATACACAGATGTGTCTCTCAATTTGTCCTTGGATCATTTGATGTTGGCTTATTCACACTGCCAGTGATGATTATCTTAAGACAGGACTGGTTAAATTGGGATATTTAAGTCGCTTTTATAAAAAAACATTATAAAACATTACTGCATGGTGTACATCTTGAGACAAACATTGGCATTGACATATTTTAAGATATGTCTGGGCAAGTTGTTTTCATTAGAACAGCTCAAACGTTTAATTTAGTCTGGGACTAACCTGAAGCCTTGTCTGCATAAGAGTGTCCAAAAGTGTTGTCCTTTTCTTCTTGATTTAATTGCAGTTTTGAGTTATGTTAAAAATGTTTCCTATATTTAGCAGTTATATTAACATAAACATACAGAGTTAGGGTCAAAATATCTAATCTTCTTGTATATGCAAAACTCGCCCACACCCCTATTCAGAAATGTAGACGGTTTAATTACTGAACCAGATCTTAATAGATGAGGGCAATACATCCTCTCTATATACATTGAAACATGTTTGGGTATTTCATGCGTTTTGATTTATTGTACTGATGCGAACTTGCGATTGAATTAAGACGTTCAATTTTACATGCTTCATGGATGCAAAGAGATTTTGTTATTGTTTTCATATACAATAGGACAATAAAACAAGTGAGAATAGTGTAATAATTGTACATTTCAATAGATAGGTTTAAGCTGACGGATTTGAGAGAGAATTTTGTTCTATAGTTTTGATAATAATGATAATTTGATAGCCTAATAGATATGATTTTAAATTATTGTTTTTTTGCCATATGTAACGTGATCACTTCTTAGTTCATCTGGGTTCCCTCTTTATCGGATGATTGACACGAGAGGTTGTCAAGTGCCGTTTGTTCCCACAAGATGCTTCCGCACGCAGTTTAGCAGATAATTAAATTGTAAAACGAGTTAAACCTCTCAAAGAAGATCTTGATGCCTCTAGTTTGTAAGTGGACACCGTGAATAAGCCCTGGGTACAGAGAAAAGCACAGCGTGCGGCCAGCTGCGTCAAACAAGTGTGCGCTCTGTACATTCACCATGCAGACGCCAGACTATTAGGGTATGGTCGCGAGACGCATCTGAAATCTTATGAGCTGTTTTGACAGGATAAGATCCGTCTGACAATGCAAAAACTCTGCACATTAGGCCTATCAATCGTCTCTCACCAACACACCACGATGCCATCAGCAATACATGGGTAATAAATAAGCTAATGGCATGTTAAAGAGACTGAATGAGATGCACCAGTGATCTTATGATGATGGAAAATTGTGCAGCATGATATGCCCTGGGTGTTCAATTGTGTTTATTTACACATTTGAGTGACAGGGCGAGTGTCAGTCACAGCTGTTCATGCAGAGCTCTGTGCTTGAAAGTAAATTGAATTGGCTTGTGCATGTAGGAGTATGTTTAGAAGAGTAAGGGATTTCATTATGCAGTCTCACTCTGTCGTTCTGATCCCTGATTAAGGATCTAATTAGTTTAAACTGTAAGTGGTCTATTTGCACTTTGGTGCTGGAACTGAACTCTTTCCAGATTTGTGGGCCCAGATAGCGTACTTATGAATGTCAGCTGCACCTCTGTGTCTCCACTATTATTTAACAAGTGTGCTCAAATGTTTAGTGTGTGTTTGATAGAAGTCGGTACAGTTCATGTGAGGGTTGTATTGTGACTTGTCAATAGAGGCAATGATATATACAGATACAGTTGGCTCCAGCTTCTGATTTAAAGTGCAGATAAGGAGGAGCTCATAAAATGTGATTGAAATAATACTTCTAAGAATAGATAGTTAATTAGGTCTGAAGAAAGACATAGTCATTAGCAAAGCAGCTTCTCTTTTTTAAATGGATGACTTGATGTTACTGAGAAAAACTGGGATTATGAGATACTTTATATGTGGATAAATGCAGGTTCAAGGAGACTTGTCATTAATCTGAATTTCAAAAAGTGTTCCAAGCAACCTAAATTCACTGTAAGCATTATTATTTCTTTGTGAACTTGCTTGTTGATTAAACGTTTCTATCTTGTTCATAAAAAGACTAATATGAGAAGCAAATTGGGTGCTTAAACTAAGAGCTGTTGGCTTTCCTCTGAAGATTATTGACACATAACACTGTAGTTTCACAAATGTCCTGCAGGGGGTATCACCACAAAACTCATAAAGAGATTTCAAAGTTGCGGTTTATTTGTCCGACATTGCCCCACTTGGGTTGCTATTTCAGTGCATTGCATCTTTCTCACTTTGTAGACTACGCGTGTCAGAGGGCTTGACTGACCTGATTAACATCTTTTAAAATCCCTTAGCCTATATTTAGATGACTCAGATAATCTTCCCTATAGTTGACATTCATAATGTTTTGACCTCAAAGAAAATGGCCAGTAACCTACGGTACTGCGCCACGAACTGGCAGCAGGAAATCTGGTACATGTAAATAAATTAAAGTCTTTCTATAATATGACTTCCTATATGCGCATTGTCCACCGTTGGCTCTTCCTGAGGCCGACGGCTGGTGGTTGCACCAGGTTGCGGTGGCACTTTCCGCGAGGGCCCAAACATCGCTGCTCGCAGCTTTAATTTTTCTTATATTTTTAGCATTTGACTTAAAGTAAAGACGTTTGTGTAATACAATTTCAATCAAAATGTGGAAAAGTAGTTCTATAAGTGATATTCCCATGAACTTTAAAGCGGATGTAACACGCAGTTTCTTTCAATCTCATATTAATCTTGAGTAGCCTACCTACATTGCATACTTCGTATCTTCAAAGAGTCTTTAGTTTGATCACATTTATAAAAGACAGATGCAGCCCTGTGATTATTTCAGAAAACAGACGACCTCCTCAACTCATGCCGGGGTGGGGGATGCGGAAATAAAGCACATGCACACAATACATCATCCCATTATCCTGCATAACTATTGATTCACTGTGAGTTTATATTGTTTTCCTTATGCATGTATGCACCGATTGCCAACAAAACACAGACACATGACTCAGTTTCACTTACACTTACCGCATGTGGTTCATGACCGGCAACTTTTAGCACTGGGACCATTCCATCTATCAGTTTCAAACGATCTGCAAATCCAGCGTTATATCCACCGTTTATGTAACATTCCTCAACAAAATGCAGTGAATAAACAAACAAACACGGCTTAATTTAACGAACGAAGGAGCACATTGATGGGCGTGCTCTTTCTCCCACTCTCCATGGTTGACGCTTGGGCTTGCGTTTCCGGGAGAATTGTCCAATAAGGGACTATAAGAAAAGTTGTTACGAAAAGGAATTTCATGTTCGAAAAAAACTTTCCGAAACCTATACGAATGCTGGGGAAGTGTATCGAGCACAGAAATATACGTTATACTCCCAACTCGTTTTTTGATAAGTTGACCATGTCAAGCATGAGAAGCCAGCAGTTTAACATTGTAAAGAAGTCAGAATGCATGCAACACTGTGGCAGCCCCCCACCCTTTAAAATACAGAAACGTGACCCTGTTTGTGAAAACCAGGCTAAAGTCACACAATCTAATTAGAGCATCAAAGTTTGATATCAATCTACTTTCACTATGATTTCAATCTGTGACTCAGTCAAAATTAAAGATATCAAAATTATATTTTCACCAAATGTTCTTTACATTATGTAGAATTATTTTATGTTGAAAACAATAAATCACAACAAAAGACTTTAGCTGGGTTCTCACTGGCATTTTCAGGAATATCAGAAATATATTTCATAAGAAATTTATTTCAATAAATTTCCATTATCAAATAAGGGTCATACAAAAATTGCTGGTTGTAATTTAAATTGCCTTAAAAATGTAAACTCACTAAAGATACATTTTAGTGTATCTTGGGGATCTCTTATCATGCTGCTAATCTTAATTTTTCTTAATTTGACATTTTCTTTATATATAACATTTTCTGGTGTTATTTATTCAGTCGTGGTCCTCCTTATAACAGAAAGAAAACTTTATTGCATAAAATAAAGCAACTTTTGAAAATTAATTTTCACAACAGTCACATTTCTTTATACAATGTGAATAATAAAGTTTCACCTAAATGTTGGTGTTGAAAATATTTAATGCCCATGTCAACTACCCACAGTTATAGCATGCTAAGCACGTCTAACCATGGCAGAAGACACTGTAAAAAAACATTGGTTAAGCTTTAAAAAGTTAAGTTTAAGTTCAATTTAAACTTAAAAATATAAGCCAACTCAACAAGAAATTCGAGTTAACTAATATTTTTAAGTTGAATTAATTCACCTTTTTAAAGCAACCAGTGAACTTATTTATGAGTTGAACCAACAAAAAACAACAAATATTTTTTACAGTGAGTGAGGTACTTTTCAGAGACACAGTAAAGGCTTTACCCATCATGCTATCAAGTGCTGTAGGCTATGGCTCTATACGGGCCTTCTTCATAGGCAACTGGCCTATATATATATATATATATATATATATATATATATATATATATATTAGGGCTGTCAAAAGATTAATCGCGATTAATCGCATCCAGAATAAAAGTTTGTGTTTACATAACATATGTATATGTACTGTGCATATTAATTTTGTATTTATAAATACAAACACATACACAAGTATACATATTTAGGAAATATTTACATGTATTTATTTATATTTACCAATAATTGAAATTATATATAAATGTTTATTAATATTTAGATTTTTCTTAAATATATGCATGGATGTGTATGTGTTAATAAATACAAAATTATTATGCACAGTAAACAGATAAATATTATGTAAACACAAACTTTTATTCTGGATGCGATTAATCTTTTGACAGCCCTAATATATATATATATATATATATGATAAAAATATTCAAGTCTTTAACCAGTTTTGACAGACCCTCATGGTTCGGTATTTGCTTTCACATAAATCATTTAAGGAGCCACGCCCAGATTCTTAGCTTACTTGGGGTGTACATTTTTTGACTATGTAACAGTAAATACAATAGTCCATGGAATGGTAGGTGATTAAAAATCTGCCATGTCACAACATCTGCCCGTTAAAGGATCGAGCATCACTGCAATATTATGTCATCATAAGGCAGTATTCATGCAGGCAGTAGCTAAAAATGCATGTATAAGTGTAACCTTTATTGTTAACGCTCAGACTACGATTGTTTATTGATATGATATAATGTTGTGATGTTTTTAAATCGGAAGTAACGTGTATATTGGATCAAGACAGATGCTGTACGCTGTAGTCCGGGTACCGGGGGCTAGTCACTTCCTTGTCCTGCGGAGAGGATAAAGCAGTGACGTCGGCGGACTGGTCGGTGGCTACAGCGCCGCAGAGGGAAACCTGTCCGCCCGACCCGAAGAGAACGAAGAGACCACGTCGCGCCAGATATGTAATAGTGGGCGGCTCGCGCACAGAATCGTAAAATGTTTAGCCGTGAAGCTCGAGGGTAGGTAGGCTGGCTGGCGGTTTGACGCCGCGCTCTACCGGGAGATCACGCGGATTTGACCGACTCGTTACCGGCTGACTCTCTGTCTATGTGTCGGTGTGCAGCGCACCGGTGGCGATGTCCTTGATGAAGAGCGACGAGGAGCAGCTATGGATGCCGACACACGTGCAGGTAACCGTGTTACGGGCCCGAGGGCTGCGCGCGAAGGGCAAACACGGTACCAGCGATGTGTACACCATCATCCAGCTGGGCAAAGAGAAATACTCCACGTGCGTGATGGAGAAGACTACGGATCCGGAATGGGGTGAGGAATGCTCGTTCGAGCTGCAGCCGGGGATACTGGAGGAGGGAGGGCGAGACGCATACCCACCCGGTAGTGCAGACTTGACCCTCACCGTTATGCACCGAGCGCTTATAGGACTGGATGTGTTCCTGGGCCAGGCTGTAATACCGCTGGATAAAGCCTTCCAGGAACAGATATGCAAGAAAAGCCAGTATGTTTGTCTTTTTGTTTCACTACTGTTTGTGTTTGAATACCATGCCTTCAGCGGTTGTTTATTGCATGATGCACAAGTCAGTTAGGGAGTAATATTTTAGCAAACTAAAAGGAATGAGGATTTATATGTGCAATTGGTGTCTTCCTCAGAGTGCTGCAATGTGTTCCTCTGCAGTCACGCCCTCTTAAAGTGGGCCTGGTCTGAAGGAAGAGTGGGATTTTCGTCAGACACTGTTTAGACAGTCTGTGATTTTGTCTGGTTCAGGTGAAATTTAGTTAGGATGACAGCTCAATGCACAAGCTGAAGCGTGCCCTGGGTCATGTTCGGTCTGTCTGGTGGATTTGTGTTTCTTGACCTGTAATGTCCCTTCCTACACTCCATAACAAACCAGTATATTACAAACAAGGTTTATTTTACGTCTTAAAGGGCTAGTTCACAGAAGTGTAAAGAGTACCTGAAAACCATACTTAAGTAAAAGTACAGATACCTTGCAGCGAAAATTACTCCATTACAAGTCACCAATTCCAAAAAGACTTCAGTAAAAGTCTTCGACCCGGTTTCACAGACAAGGCTTAAGGCTAGTCCCAGACTAAAAGGAATTTTGAGCTGTCTTAACTGAAAATATCTTGCTCTGACATATCTTAAAATATGTCAGTGCCATTGTTTTGTCTCAACATGCACATCGGTAATGTTGTTTCTAAGGCATTTTAATAAAAGCGACTCAAATAGCCTAAATTAACTAAGGCATAGTCCAGATTTAGGCTAAGCCTTGTCTGTGAAACCGGGCCATAGAGTATCTGATTTTAACAGTACTCGAGTATTTTACTCGTACTTAATGTAGGCCCAAAGAAGCACTAGTCCTCAACATTTAAGAGACATGGCAGTGAAAAGCAAGAAACAGTTGATTCGTGAGGAGAGCAATCACATTTATTTTCTTAAATCATAATAAGACTGAACAAATCATGGTCGACACCATAACCTACCTCTATTACAAACACCCAAGTCTCATTTCCCTTACAAAAATTAACCATGTTTTTTTTTGTGATACCAGTGTAGTAACCATGTTTTTTTGGTGCATTGATTACTTAATATTTTGTAATAACCATTGTTTTACTAAAGTAACCATGGTTTTTTGTTTTAACTGTAGTAAAACCATGGTAAATTTTCTTATTAAGCTCAAGTGCTCATAAGTAAACCAAACTCCTTCAAAAAGGTATCTTCAATATAACGGATAAATAAAATAATGTTAAGTAAAATGAAAAAGTCAAAGCCTTTTTGCACTGGACATGCTGGTTTTGGCCTCATCGCCAGCTGCAGTCATGTCCCCGTTTCACATATAAACCACCAGCGATTGACAACTACCTGATACTGCACTCGTATTCACATAAAGAAGCCATGTTGAAAAGTTTTAGTAAGTAAGGGCAAAATCCACAAGATTATAGTACCTTCAATGCCCTATAAATGGCCATTTTAATTCTTCTGTAGCAAAAATAAACTGCTGCTAAAAAAGTTAGGTGCCATGCAAAATGTAATGTGTAATTGCATTAGTCATTACAAATGTAGTGGAGTAAAGAGTACATATACTTGTTCAAAAATGTAGTCAAGTAGAGAGTAAATGTTGCTAATATCTTTAATACTCAGTACAACTACAAAGTAGCCAAAAATATACTTAAGTAAAGTAACTAAATACATTTAATCAAATACTTTACACCACTGCTAGTTCACCCAAAATCTTTTTACGTCTTAAAGGGTTAGTTCAACAAAAAATCTGTAAAACCTTAATATGACTGTTTCTTCTGTGAAACAGAAAGAAGAGATTTTGAGAAATGTCTTTGTGGTTTTGTCCATATAACGAAAGGCAATGGGAGCCAAAGTTTGTTGTGTAGGAGCAAGGTTTGAAATGAAATGATAGTGAGTAAATTATGCAATGTTTTTATTTTTTGGGTGAACTATTCTTTTACCAAAGTCGCCTAAATGTAATTTGAAAATGGTAGAATACTTAAAGGAGTAGTTCACCCAAACATGTAAATGTAAAATCTTTTTCTCACTGTCATGTCAAAAGAAGATATTTTGAAGAACGTTAGTGGGCAGACACCTTCGGCCCCCATTGACGTCCATTGCATGGACACAAAACCACTGAGACATTTCTCAGAATATCTTCTTTTGTGTTCCACATAATAAAGAGTCATATACAGGTTTTAAATGACATGAGGGCAAATAATGATTATTTTTGAGTGAACTTTCCCTGTGAAAATATGGTGACTGCTGTGTTTTTATACAAATGGGCATTTAGGCCTTAAAATACTTATCAAGCAGTAAGGTAAATATGGGTAAAGTACAGCACACTATTTAATTTATGAGTGGCAAAACATGCTTTACTCTAAATCCCACTAATTATAACTCTGTGAAAAATACTAAAGCAAGTGTATCTTCTAGTTAAAGGAGAGGTTTCTTTCTACTTTTACACAAAAGTAATATAAATCTTAGGGGTCCACAGAATGTGTCTGTGAAGTTTCACCTCAAAATACACCGCAGATCTTTTATTATACCATGCCCTAATTGCCCAGTTTTGCATGTGAGGAGAAACGCGCTGTTTTGGTGTGTCTCTCTTTAAGTGCAAATGAGCTGCTGGTCTCCACCCTCTTTTCAACAGATAACGCAGCCAGGGGCAGGCTGTGAGCCTGTGCTCCCATCGACAAAAGAAGGGTCACATAAAGCGAATGAGAAACGCTGTTTCCGTCTTTAAACACCAAACACATTGTTTTCTATAAGCGAACATACTCCTAACAAAGGCGTCATGTTTTCTACATGCGAAATTACACACGACAAACAGGTCGTGTTTACAGACCATACATACACACTGCTTTCTATAAGTGAAAGTACCCATGACAGACCCATCGCGTGTTTACAGACCATACACACTGCTTTCTATAAGTGAAGATACTCAAGACAAACGCATCGCGTTTTCTCTAAGTGAAAGTAACGTTACACAGGACAATCCCGTTGCGTGTTTACAAGCCATACACATTGCTTTTTGCGTGAATGGACAAACGTTTCACAATGACGTTTTACCTACTTTTAAGTTGCCACAGGTCCCTGAGGTCTTACTTAAAAAAAAACGGTACTTACAATGTCTTTATTTGTAGCTTTGCCTAGTTCAGTCTGGTGGATTTCCATTGAAAACAAAATAAATCCATTGCTCTCCTGTGAGGCTGGGAACAGTGTTCTGTGCTGCTCTGTGCAGCCAACAACAGAACACTTAGAATGCTTTGCTTACTTTTGCCATGGTGTCGGAACTAATTCACATATGTCGCTTGCGAAAACAAAAATGGCGGCAGCGCCATGGGTGGACACATTCAGAAATGGGGGCGGTAATATTATAATAAGAACAACTACCTACGTCAGAAAGCGAGCGAAATCTGAACGGCTCGTTTTCTCACAGGCTTGCAGAGATAGGCTCACGTAAACAAAGTTACTGGATTGTCATTTTTCACGTTTTCTGAGTTGGTAGATGCACCAGACACCCGATTATAGCACTTAAACATTGAAAAAGTCAGATTTTCATGAAATGTCCACTTTAACAGGACATATTCACACTTCACTTACTGATTTTGATTGATACTCCACAGCACATTAATTAAAAAACATTTAATCCTGTATCAAAAGAGTAGATTTGTCATTCACTTTAGCATTCAAATGAATAAAAAATGGCAGGTTAAGAGTCTTAAGAAGATTCATATAAAATGTTTCTGTTAAAGTGATAGTTCACCCAAAAATAAAAATTCTGTCATCATTTACTCACCACCATACAGGTTTGAAATGACAAGAGGGTGAATAAATGACAGAATTAAAATTTTTGGGTGAACTATCACTTTAATATCTTCATCTGAGTCAGAGTATTTGCATGAGTTATTATGCATGGGTGAGGCTCTAACACCATATGTGATCAACAGCTCTTAGAATTATTTACAGTGTACGCCCCACTTCCTGCACTAAACCAGTACATAGGTTTGTTACTTGTATTATTTGGCATGATAAACAGTTTTTGGCCAAGCTCTTTTTACAGAAATTAAAACAGATTTCCGTAACCATATGTGCTTGCTAATATCGCTTGATAACAAAATTGTTTGTGCACAATCTTTGCCAACTTTTGTTTCGGGCAAACTCTGATTTAAACAGTTAATAAAGTTCTCGGCACTCCTCGTTAGGCTTTTGTGTTTTGCTGAGTATGGTGCTCACTTCTGGGTAACTGGTGATTTCCAGATTGCGTGTTGGTATGTCCCCTTGTTTGTGTAGGTGGGGTGTGTAGGTTCAGATGATTCAGATGAATACTGTGAGTTGGTGTGTGGGTTGGCAAATTACCATGGCATGATATAGCCATCACATGCTCCTATCACTGCACTTGACTGTTGAAACATTTGTTTGATCTAAGCATCAGAAAACCAAAAGCTGTGTTTCCTCCTGCACTACTGAACATCCAGTTGTGAAAGTTAAAGTTCCACTGGATGCTGAGTAATACAGATGCACATATGACCACACTGAGCAAAGCGCTGCTGCTCACCTCAGATAAGGAGGTGAAATTAATGTAGTGCAGAGTTTGTGTTATTTATATCAAGACTGGAACCAGTGGGTGTTTTTGGCTCATTGGTTTTGTGTTGTTACCATAAAACGGGCTAGAAGGAAAACAAAGCAGTGGGGCTGTGGCTAAAAGGACTTGCTGAATAATTGCTTTTGAAGTTAAAGCTTATCAAAGACACAGTTCAAATCTGTGCCTCAACCACACAGGGTACTTTACCTGCATACAACATATCAAGCAGCCAATGACGTTTGACTACATATGTAAACAGAATAGTCAGTTGGTCAAGTTCAAATAAAATACGTACAAATGAAAAAATATGGACTTGAATAATAATTCAATTCTGTCATAATTTACCTCATAATCCATATTTTCATAATCCTGCCATATCACCCTCATGATGTTTAAAACTTGTCTATGACTCTTTATTCTGTGATATATAAAAGAAGATATTTTGAGAAATGTCAGTGGTTTTGTGTCCATACAGTGGAAATCAATAGTGGCTGGTGTTTGGTTACTATGGTTCTTTAAAATATCTTTTGTGTTCTACAGAATAATGAAAGCTTTACAAGTTTGTATTGACGATGATGAGAAAATGATGAAAAATATATTAACTCCTTTCAAATGAAGTGATGCGCTTGATTATACAGAATACCATAAAACAAAACATAATTGAGTTTTGAGGTGATGATGAGGAATTGGAGGATCATGTGACTTCGCCTTGATATAAAGTGTACATTATCTCTGTGTTTGAAGTGTCAGAGGTCTAGAGATGTTTATGACCTGGAAGTCGAATGCTTGATTTCTTAGAGTGATTATGACTATGCTGGTTGAGATCACATATTTTGTGTAAATATTTCTGTATGCTTGATTCACTGATAGCTTTGTTTAATCTGCTTTAGAATCAGAATGTGTGGTTTATTTTGACCCAGCATAACACTCCATTTCATTCCATGTGTGTCTGTGTGCGTGTGCCAACTTGTTTTATATATAGATACTATAGAAAAGTATGCATCACCTTAAACTAATGACAGCAGTTTTATTATTTAAATGTGTTGCCACAATAGCAACATGACAATGCATGTAAGAGCTATGCCAAATACTGGGTTTATTAGTAAATGTGCTAATTTACTATAACTAATGGGATACATTATGTTTGGGTGGGTCTGTTGCTCGTCTTTTCATCTGTTAATTGTTTTTTTTAATGTGTTGTCAAAGGGCTGTTTAAATAGTGTCATTTCTAATATAAATATTGCATTGTGTGATTTGATATGTCTAGTTGATTGATCCAACAATACAGACAAAACATATCAATTGCTGGAAGGCTTCTGTGAGGCTTAGGGCATAGAAAATATCTTTAGCTCAGTATAGAAGCCATAGAATGCAATGGAAAATCCCCACCAATAGAGAAAATGTGTGCGCGTAATTGTGTGATGTCGTGTGGACTAGTAAAGAAATAATGCTGATGGAACAAATCTGACCTCCTTGTCTCAGCTCTGTCCTTGTCAGCATTAGCGTCTGTGTACATGTGTGTATTTGAAAAAACTGAGTATGTGGTATTTCAACATTGCATTTACATTTCAAGTTGATGTGTTGGTGTTTGTTGGAGGAAGACAGAAATGTATGTTTGACCACGAGGGGGACACTTGAAGGACCATGAAGCATCAGATCAATAAATGAAGCATTCATGAACCGTCAGTAGACTGACCAGAATTCCACAATTGCCTGTTTTGAGCCCTACCTTCTCTTTAAATGAAACTAAGTTGTTAAATGTGTCACAATAACTGTATAATCTTTATTCAACTCTTAGTTGGTATATGTTCTTTTGCCATTTTATACTAGCAAAATATATGAACGTATAATTGATTTAGTTTTTTACTGATAAAGGCAAAAAGTATTTTTACTGATATTTCTGATTACACAGAAGGAATGTACAAACAAAAAATGATAATAAAGGCCAGCAATACCTATTAGCATCCATACCGGTAATGACTTCTAGTTTAGTTGTTAGACCATGCATAAACTGTTTTGTTTTATTCATGTTTTTGAATACATTATGCTCTTATTAACTAGTTTTTCTCTACTCATTATTGTTCACAGGTGGTACCGGCTGCATTCTAAAACTGGAAAAAAAGAAAAGGAACGTGGCGAGCTTCAGTTAACCGTGCAGTTCACTCGCCACAATCTCACGGCCAGTATGTATGACCTGTCCATGAAAGACAAACCTCGATCTGCTTTTGACAAACTCAGAGAACGCATGCGTGTTAAAAAGCGCACAAGCGAAGAAGATTCCTCTTCTGCCATCGTCGCCGGAGGATACGGATCGGTGGTACGCATGCGGGCGCGGTTGCCGAGTGACGGGGGTGGTGAGGAAGAGTACGAAGATGACGAAGGTGGGGAGGCCAGGAGGAGTAAGATGAGAAGTTTCTTCCTGCGTGGGAAGTTGAGAAAGTCCTCAGACACGCGATCTAGTACGTCGCTGGGCTCCGAGAGCAGCGAGTCGTCTTCTCGGGGTGGCAGCCTCAGCCCGACAGCAGGCATCAGCGTTGTGGTCTCAGATCTGTCCAACTCTCCGAGTAACAGCAGCAACCTGACCGCAGACAGTCCAGGTGTGCACATGGTTTTGATCGCATTTTGGACAAAATTTGAATGAAACATTACCTCACTTTCTAATTCTTACATAATTCAAGTGTTAACATATGTTTAACATTCAAATGACAAACACAAAATGCTGTGCTATTTATGTGCTTTTAATTGTTTCAATCTGGTTTTGTTTAAGACCCCACTTTTGATTGATTGAAAGATAGACAGTCAATTTTGAATTTTTGATTGGCAGCTGAAGGGCCAATTAAATTGTAGGGGTCGCGGAGCATGCCACAGACCACACATCTGGACACGCCGTTGCCCTCTCACACACATTTGTTGTGTGAGAGGGCAACGGCGTGTCCAGATGTGTGGACTACAACTATTGTTGTTTGTTACGTCATACTTTTAAGAAATTGCTTTCTTTTCCAGATCACACAGTGGCTCCCTCACCACAGGTTTCTCCTGTCAGACATGTGTATGCTCATGAGATTGACTTCAGCCTACCAGTGCACAATTCCGAGAACAACACCCCGATTCTGCTTCCTTCGGTGTGCGTCAATGGGAATCCAGTGGAAACGTCCCCTCTTACTCACCACCCACCATCCTTCATACTACAGCAACCTCAACCAGAGTCAACCAAACCACAGGCAACGAAGCTGCCAGATGAACCCCAGACGACTCGATCAACAGAGCCAAAATCCCAAACCAGTGCAGAGAACAAGCTGTCCAAGTCCGAGTCAAAACCAAGGCCCGAGCCCCTGCTTCCAGCTCTTGGGTTGATTCAGAAGGGCTCTTCTCACTCCCTCTCCCTGCAAAACCTCTCTCGCCGCAGGGAAGAAAAGCGAAGCGGTGGACCTGTGGATGGACGTCGCTGGTCTTTTGATAAACCCGGCGAGGAGGAGAAAGCTGCTATTGTAGCAGCACTAGAGTGTGCTGGGAGAGTTACAGATGAGTGTGTGATGGAAACAGTCATACCTGTTGGAGAGACAGAGACTCTGAGTAAGAAGAGGCGGGGCCTGTTCTCACATGGGAAAGGTGAGTCTGCCGGCAAAGGACCAATCACGGGCAAAGAGGAAGCAGAACATGCTCAACAACTTGTCGAAGTCAAACACAAAGGATGGTTCGGCTCCAAGGACTCGCACAGTAAACCCAGGTAAAAACAAATCTGTGTATTTGACTGTTTTTATGTTCGAAATAGAGGCAGAAGTGATTTATTTGTGTGTCTTTCGTGGTTCTTTAAGTGTGAGCAACGTGAGCTTGTACAATAGATTTAGTTTCAGCATCTGCATTGCAGAAAGAGGCGCTGCCTGGAAACCTGAACTCATGGGTTATGTTATGTCTTCTCTTCCGTTAACTAATACTCCATTTCTTTCACTCTCTTTCTCTCTCTCACTGATGTTCTGCCTTAAGCTTAAGATTTGATTTCTCCTTGTTAATCAGCAAGTGTTATTTTTAGGTATGGCAGACAGATGGATCTGAGTGTGTGTGGGAGTGTTTGTCTTAACCATGAATGGGAGGAGTCTTTTAATTTAGTTCTGTCACTGACCTAAACCAGTATCCCTGGATTCTTGTTTCTGTTGTAGGTGTGTATGCCGTTCATTGTTTGGTAAATATTTTCTTTTTTCGTGGTGTTGTGTGCGTCACCGAAATCACACTCTTGATTGAGTTTTTTCAGAGCCTTGGTTAGGGTTTTTGAAAAGCATCAAGAAGTCAACAGAAATGTGCACACACATTGTCGTAGACAGACAGATTTACACGCATAGACCTCAAAGAGCGTGTAATCTATGCTGATCAAGTTAACGATTACCCGTGAAATGGGCCTTAATGGATTAAAGCGCTATTCAAACAGGATTTGTTTTCAAAATGCAGCTTAACTTTATTATTAATACAGGACAGCTGGCAGTTCATGTGCTGATTTAGACAGGAATGAGATCTCTACTTTGTTAATAGGAGTGTCTTTAACCTGAATAAAAGAATGAGCTGATAAGCTATGGATGCATGAATATAATAAACTGTATCATTTTAAACATTTTGGAATTTAGGAATTGGTTAAGGTGGGTTGTGCTATTATTTTTGAATTCTTGATAATTGAATAATAATTATGTTTTCCTCAATGAATCAATTCAAAAATCAATTAAGGTGCAATCTTGTGTTATAAATGGTTCCTGAAGCTCAATTGACAGAGCATTCCTTTAAGAGCGCAAAAAGATCATGGGTTCAATTTCCAGGAAACACACACACTAATTAAATGTATAGCTTCAGCTTGAATGCACTGCAAGTCGCTTCAGAGAAACATGTAAATACAAATAAATCCACAGCACACTTGTTTCTTTACAGCGGTGCACTTTCACACCTCCCTAAAAGCCCAGAGGCTGTGGCATGATTAGTCAGATATGCTGAATGTTCTTTACCAAAATAAACATACAGCCACGGAAACAATAAGAGACCATTTTAAATTTTCATTTCAAATCAGCATTTCTGGATGTATTGTGGAAATTCCAGTCTAGTCGTTGTTGAATTTCATTCAAATCAAACCTCAGGAGTGACATAAAGTCGTCCAACAGCAATGTGAAATACTGACAGCATGACTAGAGGTTATCACAAAAAATCATTTTTAACCTTTCCCAAATACATGTACAAATATTGCTGTTGTATTGCTTAAAAGTGAATATGAACTTATTTTCTTAGCAGTATTTGAGGTCTGAAAAAAAGCATATTTTCTGAAAAAAGCAAGTTTTCATTTTCTTCATATACAGGTGATGGTCATGTAATTAGAATATCATCAAAAAGTTGATTTATTTCACTAATTCCATTGAAAAAGTGAAACTTGTATATTATATTCATTCATTACAAACAGACTGATATATTTCACATGTTTATTTCTTTTAATTTGATGATTATAACTGACAACTAATGAAAATCCCAAATTCAGTATCTCAGAAAAGTAGACTATTACTTAAGACCAATACAAAGAAAGGATTTTTAGAAATCTTGGCCAACTGAAAAGTATGAAAATGAAAAGTATGAGCATGTACAGCACTCAATACTTAGTTGGGGCTCCTTTTGCCTGAATTACTGCAGCAATGCGGCGTGGCATGGAGTAGATCAGTCTGTGGCACTGCTCAGGTGTTATGAGAGCCCAGGTTGCTCTGACAGTGGCCTTCAGCTCTTCTGCATTGTTGGGTCTGGCATATCGCATCTTCCTCTTCACAATACCCCATAGATTTTCTGTGGGGTTAAGGTCAGGCGAGTTTGCTGGTCCTTAAACCAGGTACTGGCACTGTGTGCAGGTGCCAAGTCCTGTTGGAAAATTAAATCTGCATCTCCATAAAGTTGGTCAGCAGCAGGAAGCATCAGAAGCGTCTCGCCTGGGCGAAAGACAAAAAGGACTGGACTGCTGCTGAGTGGTCCAAAGTTATGTTCTCTGATGAAAGTAAATTTTTCCTTTGGAAATCAGGGTCACAGAGTCTGGAAGAATCCACGTTGCTTGAGGTCCAGTGTAAAGTTTCCACAGTCAGTGATGGTTTGGGGTGCCATGTCATCTGCTGGTGTTGGTCCACTGTGTTTTCTGAGGTCCAAGGTCAACGCAGCCGTATACCAGGAAGTTTTAGAGCACTTCATGCTTCCTGCTGCTGACCAACTTTATGGAGATGCAGATTTCATTTTCCAACAGGACTTGGCACCTGCACACAGTGCCAAAGCTACCAGTACCTGGTTTAAGGACCATGGTATCCCTGTTCTTAATTGGCCAGCAAACTCGCCTGACCTTAACCCCATAGAAAATCTATGGGGTATTGTGAAGAGGAAGATGCGATATGCCAGACCCAACAATGCAGAAGAGCTGAAGGCCACTATCAGAGCAACCTGGGCTCTCATAACACCTGAGCAGTGCCACAGACTGATCCACTCCATGCCACGCCGCATTGCTGCAGTAATTCAGGCAAAAGGAGCCCCAACTAAGTATTGAGTGCTGTACATGCTCATACTTTTCATGTTCATACTTTTCAGTTGGCCAAAATTAATAAAAATCCTTTCTTTGTATTGGTCTTAAGTAATATTCTAATTTTCTGAGATACCGAATTTGGGATTTTCATTAGTTGTCAGTTATAATCATCAAATTAAAAGAAATAAACATTTGAAATATATCAGTCTGTGTGTAATGAATGAATATAATATACAAGTTTCACTTTTTGAATGGAATTAGTGAAATAAATCAACTTTTTGATGATATTCTAATTATATGACCAGCACCTGTAAATGCAAATAATTTTGTTAGAAATGTTGTTAGTAGTTCACAGAATGAAACAAAAATAAAGAATTTACCTAAACACGTACCTATAAATAGTAAATTTTAAAATCAGAAAAACGGTCTCTGAAATGGTCTCTTAATTGTTTCCCCAGCTGTATGTTTAGGAGTTTTTAGTAGTTTGTGTAAGTTGTTTTCAATGGCAGTGAACAACATTTTAGAATTAAATTATTTTAATGTAATTAATTTTTATATTTATTAAAACATATGCATTCATACTTTATTTGTTTAGGGTTAGGTTTTTTTAAATTTAATTTAATAAATACCTATTTTTCCAAAGTCAATGAGTGAGAGTTAAATAATCATGTCAGCATTGACCAAAAATAATCAACCAACAACCAATGGCATTGAATAGTGTAAATTGAATGGAGCAAATAATTTTTTTTAATTAATTTTTGGGTGAACTATTCCTTAAAGTTTAAACCACCAATTGATTTTACCCAGAAGGTCCATGATAATTGTGCAACAGGCAGCATTTCGACCTCACGGAGGTAGATTTACAGAAGCCCCCAAAGTGAGCCAAAAACAGTAGGTAGGTGCTTATTTTTAAACTGGGGCTGTAAAAAAGAAATACAAACTTGTTTGATTTACCTCATCGGGGAAAACTCCCGTCTGAATACGGCTAATGACATTTTAGATGAATACAGATTAAAAACAAATTTCTTTTTTAAAATCACCGTTTACAAAGCAATTTAGCTCGCAACTATTGTTAATCTTTGTCTAGGCAATGGCTTCTAACATGTTTTTTACGATTTCATAGAAATTTCATTGAAGTTCACTTACTGGAACAAGTCAAATACCCCAACCAATCAAATGCTTTCCTATGTTTTAATGGCTTGGGGCAAAAATGATTAAGTTTATGTTTGTACTTGTGGGCGGGCATAGGCTTGAGGTTTTTTCTCTCTCTCTTTTTATTTTTCCTCTCACCTCCCCCTCTGTTATGGTTGGGTGATTGTTATAGCCTTTTCAGACTCAGCAGTTCAGCGTGTCTCCCTCGGTGTAGAAATGTTTTCCTAATGTCTACCATAACGTAAGGTAGTACTGCATGTAAATTTTGTAATTGTGTTGGATACAACAACAGATGTAATTAATAGTAGTACACTGACTGAATGGTTGTCAAATGACTAATTTTCAGACTGCTACAATTGACCCTTCGCAAAACCCCGCCCCCCCCCCATCATTACTGTTGCTATGTCCGACAAGCTTTCGGTATCAGCCATGCCCTCCCAGCATAAATGTGTGCACTCCCTGGAGAAATGGTGAAGAATTTCTGGAAAAATGACATAATGATTTCTGACAGAAAGGATTTGAGATAACTAACAATAATTATACCTATATTTGCGTCCACACCAGCAAACAACAACTTTACATGAATTCTAAATTCACACGATGCAGAAGGCTACTAACATTACTGTCACACAAATGGATGTATAGATAACCTAAATGTGGTGTATTAAGTTTTAATATTTACTCTGAAATTTGTAGTAATGACAATTTTAGAGAGAGAGTAACTTCGGGCAGAGTTTTGGTCGGCCGTGATCCTTCTTTGTGAAAACGAAAGTAAACTTTTAAATATTAGTTCAGTACAGAAAAGAATAACAGTCCGTCAGTGTCTTGATCCTCATATGTGTTAAATACAACAAACACAGTACAACTGTTGCTTTACGACTTCATTGCTGAATACGTCTTTCCTTCAAAATGTCACTGCAAATGCTGCTCTCTGAAGGCTGAAGGTGCGCTCATCACATCACAGGGACGCAAAGTATATCTTGCTAGCTTGTTCATACATGTAATATGTACTGTAATATGTCAATATTATATCAGCCTTTAAACACCTCTTCCCGAACGCTTCCATCTGTAATTCGTACATTAATGATTCCAACAATATCGTGTCTTGTATCTGTATTGGTGTAGTTGTGATGTGAACTCCGCTATTCTCCTTCATTTAGAAGTAGGGTAAGTTATAACGTTTATCGTTATAGTGTGAATGTCCATTAAAGCTTGGTATATATCTCTCTGTTTACTATTACAATCATTAAAAATATATTTTTTCATATTAATCACCAAAGCTCTACTACGCCAACTTGTCGGGACTGGTTTGTTTGTCGGACAAAATGGCAGTCAGTCACGGGGGCTGGATTGGTCAGATCGCCTGTCAATCAAACTGCTTGCGAAGGGTCAATTGGAACTGCATTATGGCCTCTGGATACATACCACAAAGTTTTGCATAGGATGCAAATTGACTTCCTTTATATGAGTAGTACATTATTTCGAATACAACAGCAGTCGTTCTTTGGAGCACACACACACATCTATTCAGTAGCCTGTATTTAGAGGTTTACTATTAAAACAGTGTTGTTGGTTTTTTAACAGAGCATTTTGCACAATTAGTTTTTGTATACAATTATGTGCGACATTACACAGTCCTGCCTAAGGCATTTTGCATTTTAAATGGTGAAGGTCACTGGTCATTGCTTTTGCTTTTCTTACATTATTAGGTCCTAATGGAGGCTACAGTCACTAATAGTGTGCACCGTATATACTTTCCTTTCACAGTTCACTGGTGTCTTCCAAGTCAGATTCCAGTAGCAGCGTGATCTGTCCCATTGACCCTTCACAGAACATGGCTGACAAACACGCTAATCCCTTCACTTCACCCCCACCTCTATTTGATGCCAATCCCTTTTTCCCACTTGCACAGCCGAATCCTTTCTTCCAAGAGTTTCCCTCTGATGCTTCTTTAACCCCCTCACTCTCTAGCTCAGCTCACTATCAATCTGAGCCAGCTTCCTCCTGGTCTGGTGGTAATCCTACCCCAGATTTGCTAAGGATTGGCAACAGCAAAGGACCTTCAGGGATATCCCAAATAGATGGCTTAATTGATGCATCTATTTCTCACTTCGAGGATGAAGCTGACTTTGGAATATTTGCTGAGGACAGACTCAAGTCTTCAGAGAAAGGGAAAGAAACAGAGAATATGGTTACAACCCCAACTGTCCTTGTGAAACCAAAGAATGAAGAGCCCTTAGGTGGTTTGGATAGTTTAACTGATACAAATGATCTAACCTATTTAGAGAAAACTGCTTCAGCAGGTACTACAACTGGAGAGATGTCTAAGGAAACTTCTGCTAACACACCTCAGGTTTCAGGAAGTGATGGTAATTCGAACAAGTCTGACCTCACTAATCCTGATCCGTTTGGTTTCCCAGAATTTAACCCCAATTTATCTGAAATAATTTTACCTGAGAATTCAAGTTTAGAATTTTCTGCACTGAACGCACTTGCATGCCCTTATCCTGCGCTGTCAAATGTCCAAAATAATGAAGTCGGTGGTGATACCATGACTCCCAAAGACCGGCCTGAGATGTGCCTGACCTCTCAATATGCAAAACCATCTTTCACACAGCCTTCACTATTAGATGACATTTTTAATACCGAACTCATCACTATTGAATTATCAGATGATGCTCATGTGAGTCCTGAAGCAACAGAGTTTGCTAAGGATGTGGAATCTGTAAAAATTAACGAGGATCCTGTGCCATGCTGTAGAAACTCAGATGATGCCCTGGAACCATCCAGCGAGACATCTGATTCCCAAGGAAGAGAATTAGACAACCTGTCCATTGAGCCTGGTCATTTTCCACACTGTGACTTCACGTCAAGTATAAAACAATCAGATGAAGGAGTTTTGGATTCAGATGCCTCACTCGTTGAATCATCTGAGACTTCGGGATTCCACAGTCCATCAGCACCTAGTTCCCCAGTTGCAATACCACTGGACAATGAAGACAATTTAGGAGCAGGTATGGACACAAAGTTCCAAAATGAATCAGAAGATGGTCTTTCAGATAGTGCCAATACTAGTGATCTCTTTTCTGAGATAAAATTCCCTGTTCCTGATAACCTCAATGACATCTCTTTCTCATTTTTAAACACTGTGTCTAATGAAGTGCATGTGGATGAACAGAAAGTCTGTGAATTTCCAAACAACCCCTCTAAGAATGATCTAATAGGCATTGTACTCTCCAGCACTGGCGAAGGGCAAGAAATCATACAGTCTGATGGGCAAACAATCCCTGCAGAACATCTCAATCCCACCACTGAAGTTAAAAGTGGGACAAATGAAGATTCATTGATTCTAAACTCTGCACTCTCACCTCCAAGTGTGATTGTGCACAGTATGTACAGAAGTGCAGATTCAGACCAGTACCTTACTTGCATATCTCAGCAGGATTCAATATCCCCCTCCTTAGAGCTTACTCAGGAACTGAAGCCCAAACATGATCAGTCTGGGGAAGACACTTTACTATTTGGGTCCTTGCCAGAACATATCACAGTCCCTGATGTCATGCCAAATGCTGTAGAAGAAATGGATTGTGTGCGAAATCAGGTTGTAGTAGAACATTTTAAACCTCAGGAAACTTTGCCAAAAAATGAGTGCCCTCAGGGAGACGTTCAACTGAATAATTGCAAACCTTCAGGGGACAGTCCTGAGTCTGACATACCAAAAGATATGATGCCAAAAATTAACATCTCAAAGGATCTAATAGCAGAACTTGAGGCTCAGCTTGCGCCGTTAAAAACTGAAACATGTCCTGTAGATAACTGTGAAACGAATCCATTTCAACCAAATCATTTCCACAGTGAGCAAACAGACAGATGTCCCAGTGAAACAGTTGGGTCTTTATTTAATTTTGCCCATGCGAATGTTTGTGTTTCAAATTGTGCATCAGAAGAAACCAAAAGCATCACTCAGGACCTGGTCATAACTGATTTATTTGCTCCCAATCAACTTGAAACACCCCAGTGTAATAGTCCCGTCACACACCCTAAATCTGCAGAGACTCATAATGTCCTGGAATCACAGAGTCTAACAAGGCAAATAACACATT
The DNA here is from genome assembly GCF_024868665.1 of Triplophysa rosa. Taxonomy (NCBI): domain Eukaryota; kingdom Metazoa; phylum Chordata; class Actinopteri; order Cypriniformes; family Nemacheilidae; genus Triplophysa; species Triplophysa rosa. The sequence goes on from NC_079898.1 coordinate 10,900,555, forward strand.
CTGTGACACCTGACTTATTCCCTGTTAACTGGCCACTCCCATCAGCCTTTGAGCCACCAGCATTGGCTTCAGCGGATAACCATAGCCTCTGTTTCCCCTCTTCTGCATTTGACCCATTACCTATAGCTTCCTCAACACCACAAGTAGCGGTAGACACTAACGCGATGCCCCAGCAATTCCCCTTTCCCATAATTCCCTCTACCTCAGAGCAGTCATGGCCACATCCAGCACTTAATGATCCTTTTCTCCCGGAAAATTCACAGACAACCAATCATCAGAGCAGGTGAGGTTTCAAATGCTATTTTTCTGGGTGACATGGGAGGCTGAAGTCCTCAAGGTCATGATGGGTAGTTCGGGTCTGTTGTCGCCTGTCAAAAACACTGTCGGTTTTTGACATTTCTTAGGCGCACCTATCACCTCCGTTTCATTTTCAGAATCTTCTGAATGTGGGTTTTACAATCTGTAATTACTGAAACATCACAGCTTAATGCAACAAATAAATTTGATGTCGCTAAACATATGGACAGTGTCAACGTAAGTGATGTCATCAATGCATGTATTATTGCTACAAGACAGTTTCAGTAACAACAGAGTTCCTGTTTTAGCATAGATGGGGTGAGTCTGTGATGCGTTTCAAAATGTCATATCTAAAAATGGTGCTTTGGGGTTGTGCAAGGTCTGTGGTCCCGTGATCTGTGGTTCTCGGGACTCCTTCTTCTTCTTCTTCTTCATCTTCTCTATTGTGTTAATTTGTTTGGTGATGGTAGCATGTGTCTTGATTTCTCCATGGACAGCCACACACACACACACACACACACACACACACACATGCTCTTGTGGATCCCACAGTAGGGACTGGAGCCTCACTTCAATTAGCAGGTGTTAACCAAGTCAATAAGGAGTGTATGTGGTTAGGCCCACAGGAAGCTTGTGTTAACAAATTTTAGTTCTTGTGTCTTTGGGGCTTAGTTGTTTTCTCTGCATGTTTGTTGTCTCTGTTGACTGACACTGCACCTGTTATGGGGGGGGGGTGTTGGCTGCCTACTGAAGTAAACTTTATTATCTTCCTAAGATCGCCTTGTGTTGGTCTCTGTCTTCTAGTCCACATCCAGTAAAGCCATTGACACCCTCTGATGACAAAAGATCAGAGGGTCGCTCAGTACTGGAGAAGCTTAAATCCACCATCCACTCAGGACGAAGCCATCATTCAGACCAGGATGCTGACAAGAAGGTAAGACAAAAAGGTATTCCTTTCCCCTGCCATGGATGGAAATTACAGACAGATTAAAAAAAAAATGTCCATCATTTTTGAGACAGAAATTTCCTGAATTTTTGAGACAATGCTTCCTGCCATTGACATACATTTCTATCAATTTAGTTTTTCAGTGTTGTATTGTAGAGGGCGCTGTTACCAATCTTCTGAAAGGGTACAGAATACACAGATCCAAAAACAGCAAATATTGTTTTGCTTATTGTTCTGAAACCAACCTGTGTCTTTGTTGAATAGGTTGTAATTTTTAAAAAACCTACCCACATTCGAAAGGTGATAAAAATATTGATTTTTTTTCTGTTGTTAAAGCAGAGGCTCAAGTTGTTGCTGTTACAAGTTTTATTAACTTTTCTTCTTTCTCTATGTTAGCTGCTAGTGGAGGGAGGTGGATCATACTATCATTTGAACCACAGCGAGCTGGTCAACTTGTTGATCCAGAGAGATACAGAGCTCAAGCAGGAGCGAGAGGAGTACCAAAGGCGAGGAACGCTGCTGGAGAAGCGCGAGGTGGAGCTGAAGAAGATGAAAGTTACCATCAGAGATCTAGAGGACTACATTGACACGCTGCTTGTACGCATCATGGAACAGACCCCTACGCTGCTGCAGGTCAACCCAAGGAGGAAATGATACAACACATGCTCAGCTATGCCTCCACAAATCCTGGGCAGACTTCACAACCCTGCACTGCTACAGCATAGAGAGTTACAACTGGCGTTAGTTGATGTGTTTGAAAGAGATGGTGTAGGTTTGGCATGTCTGGGGTCCATAGAACACAGGTACACTTTCATAGATGGGTGGGATGATTTTTATGTGTCGGCAGATACTCACTTTAACCCAACAAATCATTAAAACATGATAGCCCAAGCTATGTACCAAAATCACCTGTAGGAAGGCATGTGTTGTGCCAGTCTTCTGAAGCTAGAGGGAATGCACGAAGACAAACATTGATTTATCTTTTTTATTTTCGATCACGTTTTGACATGCCGTTTTGCTTGAACAGAGAGAACAAGAGTGGCGAAGTTAGAGAGAGGAAGAATAGAACCTTAAAGCAAAGAAAGAGAGCAGAATAAGCCAGTTTGTAATCTGCTTGTGCCTCCCTAAATGTCTTCCGCACTTTACATAGGAGCAGAGGCTCACAATAACTGACCTTCTAGCTCCCGTTTGTGGGTCAGCGTCCTTCCTCTTCCTGCCCTCGCTTGAGCCAATGCACGCACATCGCTGCCAGTGCTTTCAGGTGTAATGAACAGGATATATACTGTATTCATTGCATATATGCCACTTGGACAAATGCCAAACGCTGCCTTATCATACAGTATCGCCTCCATTCTGTTGTTGCTGAAGTCATCACTTTAATTTGTTTGCACATCATATTGCAATACAAAGGCGATGGAGTGTTTAACTTTGCAGAGACTGTTAAGTAGAGGAAAGAACAAATGAAGTGTGCAGTTGCGATAACCATGAAATAGCAAACGCCCTAAATTAACGTTACAGTATTCTCAGTACAGCAGCGGCTCTGGCCAGTCAATGTTTCTGTAATTCTGTAAAGTTATTCTGGTGTTATTCTGATGTTGCCACTATCAGTGTTGCCACTGTCTGTGTACAATGTAGCATTCTGTGTAGATATGATATAGAGGCATATGTCACAGCACTTTTACAGTTGTTCTTTCTCAACCGCTTAGGAAGTGCACAGTGGAAAACACATGTACATGCACAGAATAGTAGTAATAATCCTCTAAACACAGTGTTCCAGTGGTACTAAACTTCTGATAGTCTCTGCTAGAAAGCTCAACATTTATCAACGATGTATTTCTATGAGAAGCACTTAAGGGTGTGCTCTGCCTTCCATTTAAAGTTGAGTTTGTCTCGGACTGTTGAATGATGGGAAGATTTATGAATGTTCATTTATTAAGGCTTAATTTAAAAGTTTACAAGAGTATGTTGTTTTAATTATGCAAATATTTATTGTTCTGTTTGTTTTAAAATAGCCTTTATTTTTGTGGCCTTTTTGTTTGTCACCTTTTGTGGTTTAAAGTTCTCTACGATCTGTTAATTGTTATTCGCTTATTTAGTTTTAAATGCAACCGTTCGTTATGCTGTACATGATGATTTCTTTCCGTTGTGCTTTGGCTTTCATTTCTAAGGTCAGTAGGAACACAGAAAACAATAGGCTTTTGCAGATTTGAAGAAATATATAGTTTTCTAGGGTTTAAACTGATGGAATGTGATATATTTGTGTAGGTTGCTACTGTGTCTAATGCCAGTTTATAGAAATACAAACACGCCTGCAGGAGGTATGTTCAAGTGCCCTTGGCTGAGTGTTATCATGGAATGTGTCGATGAGAATGAGTGTAGAAGAATATTTATATGCTTTTAATGGTGAAATTGATAATCAAAGCTACATTTTATGTAGTACAAACTCTGGAACTTGCAAATAAAACTTGTGTTTACTATATTATACACTTATTTATTTTTAGAGGTCTGAAGTTTTTCTTTTCTTGACATTTAAAACTAGATTTTTAAAAGAAAGAATAGAAAAGAATGACTTTAAAATTGTAAGAACGGTAGGCAGTTTCATGCAATTCTTGCAGTAGGTCTTCCTTTTTGATTGTACGTTTAAGTGGATTCCTGTTGATTCCTGTCACAATCAAAACCAGAACAGCTTAAGTTAACCTCAATGTTTAGTAGCATATATGCACCAAATGTTCTGTGGAACCATTTCTTTAAGGTGCAAAGAGTTCAAGTGCTTCTATGAGGTGCGGTTTGGGTGGATGTTCAGGGTGTACTTACACGAGTGTCCTCTGGGGGTTGTGATGTTTTCTTTTTCTGATGCCTCAAATCTGAGAGATGTTCAGTTGACTTTTGGTGTGTTAATAAGCATCTCTGCAAAGAAACTGTCTCTGTAGAATAAATAAACTTTTCACTTTGGGATGCATCTCAGTATGTTGTTATTTTACAGTGTGAGGAAGTTGCTAATCAGAATAATGCAAAATAACAGCATGTTCACACAATCCAATTCAAAATATTTCACTCGCATATTGCAATATAGTGAGCATATTTTAGATTCAGCTGTCAACGTGTCTAATGCTTAACCTAAACTGTAATGGATGCATAGTAAGAATTAGACATATTTAGCGATTTTTACTTTATATTTTAAAGAACGTTAGAAACCAAACAACATTGAACCCCATTGACTTTCACTGTTTGGCCAGAAACCAATGAGACATATCTCAAAATATCTTATTTTGTGTTTAAAACAGAAAGAAAGTCATACAGGTTTGCAATGACATATGGTGAGTAAATCATGCAAGAATATTTTTTTTGGGGTGAACTACCCCTTTAAAACATCATCCGTTAAACATAGGCCTAGCAAGATTTCATTATAATACTTAGGACACTGCTACAAAAATGTAGTTTAGATTTTTTTTAAATAAAGTATATTCAAGAATAATTAGCCTACTGTTTATTTAATATGATATATTATTATTGTAGGCCATGCTTTGTACATCAGAAGCTTGGCCATATTTTAGATGAGACACATTGCAGTTATGAGGGAAAATATGTATTTTCATATACAGTAATAAATGTAATTACCTAAACTAAACTATGCAAAAGACAAAGGCTTAAAAAAAAGAAAGATTTTCCTAAAGTTCGACTATCCGACATCTGTATTAACATATCGGCCATTTATAATACACGAATTACATTTTAACATGTATTTATTTAGCAAACGCTTTTATCCATTAGAGAGAATAAAACATTTTGCCTACTATGATCCGGAGGAAAACGACATTACCCAAAATGCATCAAAACGGATGACGACTCAAGCCCTCTAGGAAACAAGATCCCTTTCAGAGCTCTGATAAACAACCTTATTGAATAGCACTACCTGCCATGACTGAACCGGTCGAGTACCCTCCGTTTAGACTCGGCGAGTCTCGGTTTGATCAGGTAAACAACAGCCGAACACGGTGCATATGAATATATGACTTATGGTCTACAAACGTGCTTTGTGCAGCTGGGTGTTTTTCAAGCTTTCAGTCGATCGTTTTAAACATGTTGTTTTAGTTGTGTAGTTTTAGAAAGATTAACAAATCCATTTATTTTACTTGGTGAAATCAAAAGTAAGCCACGCATGCGTGTGCAGCTGTTATCGCGTCTGTCCTCCTCACTCGCTCTATGGTGAAGTCGCATTAACAGAGACCTCTGTTGGTGTAACGATGTCACTGAAATTTTAGAATGAATTTACAAAAATGATTGCTTGGTGAAAAAGACAAATGGGTTTTTCACAAACACAACCCGGGTTAAAAACAATAGATATTATCACATACATTTAAATGGTTATAATGGGAATCGTATTGGTTGTAATGAAAACTACTCCAACATCCAGCTCACACAGAGTCGTTTATAAAGAAATATAGGCTAATAATAAAACGCTGAAACATGCGGAAACTAGAAGATCCAGTAAAACACATGTAAACCATTTATATGTATTAGTGACTCAATAACTTTCACCTCAGTGGAAAAGTATTAGAGAGGTAATTTATTTATTCATTCATTATCTATACAGATGATTCGCATCTGCTGTTATTGCTTCGTCCGTCACATGTGCAAAGGACCGTCTGTTAGATGAGAATATGTTGTCTGCTGCATTGGAAATCTTGTTTTTCCCGTCTTTCACACACATCTGAACATTTTAATTGCGTTGGATTATTTTTTTTGCTCTGCAGATAAGAGTTTACAGTTAGCGCGCTCGCGTAATGAGGCGGACACACCTGGCGCGCGAAAACAACTGCTCTGGCCCCGTGTCAGAGTCTGCATCAGCAGCTGGAGAAAGTTTCTGGGACCTCAAAAACAATTTGTTGAATAATTTAAGAAAATTGCGAACATATGATTAATGACCATGATTATTAATCTGGGAAGAGCTTTTCTTGTTCCACACAAATCTGCCCCTAAATCCTTTGTCTCATTATTTTTAGGAATCATTAAATTGTAAAGGGGTACATTTTATATTGCATAGGCAAAAAGATACAATCACAAAAACAATAAATAAAACACCAAATGTTAAATTTGCTCTTTAACATTGATTTGCATACATTTTATTAAAAGTAATGTGTTTGTTCAAACATATGAGATGAATGTAATATATGAGCGATTAAAGTGAAATTAATTGAATTCTGTTCGCTTTGAACAGAACAGAGCAACTTAGAACACTATAAACATTCAAACATGGCAAAGATGTATTAATTGCAATTTATTTATTTATTGTCAGGGTATGTTTTATGGGAGATTAAGACACTTCTTGGATGTTATTGACCCTCGTACGCTCTTTGTGTCAGAGGTAGGTGAAATTCTCCTGAAGTGCCTCAAATAACTCTCAGGTCTATTTGTGAATGCTTCAGTTCTCTCGTTTCTTAATTTAGAGTCGTTTACGTGATTGTATAAAACTCTTGGATCAGTTCAGAAATGGAACTTTGCCTCCAGGTGTGACAAATGCGCAGGTAAGGTTAGGAGTCCTTCATCAAAACTACATTTTGTTTGGTGTGTAGCCGATAGAAATGTAAGGGAGGTCGAGGAACAAACATCAGCCGAAACAAGGCAAAAATTGAATCAGAATTTAAAGAAGTTTGCCTTTGCAACTTTGCTAACCACCTTTTTTTGCATGTGTCTATAGCTTTGGGATGCTCAGAAGGTTAAACAGGTGAGTGTGAACAGCTGAAAGCCTTTTACAGATGCCGATGAAAGAACCTTCTCAAATCACTCAACATCATCATGCAGAGTGTGACACACACCCTCACATGCCGTACTTCCGATTAGCGGTATAATGAGAAAGGAAGTATGGATAACCTCAGCATGGCAATACTTCCATCAGAGTGCTCTCACCTCTTATTTTCTCTCGTTTCCTCTTCTTCATCCTGTCTGCCGATTCATTATGTCCTTAGGCTATCATCCATCCAGACACAGGAGAGAAGATCCCCATGCCCTTTCGCATGTCAGGTAAGGGTGTGTTTTCGACATGTTTCTGTGTCACGGGTGATAGGTAGTTTGCTGCTTGTTACCAGCTCTGGAGACTGAAGGTAGGTGGCAGGGGGTCTCGCTGGACCAATCTGTTGGGAAAAGGTCACACTCAGCTGGGCTCTGATTAAACCCTCTCCCCCCCCCGCTGTCTGCAAGTGTTGTTGGGCCACTCAGAAATAGGAGTATTTTAGTCTTCTGTTAACACGGCTATTTAAAGAGAGAACAGATAGAGAGACCATCCTGCCTGACAATTATGATGGCTGACTCTGAACCATACTGTCTTTTTATGTGTAATGAGGATTTTATGAATGTTAAAGGTCAGTAATAAATCCATAATATCATATGAGAATCTATAATAATGATTATTAAACCAGACATGAAATTTAATGTACATCTGATCCACGGTATTCAAATGTCAACATTGCATTATTAGTATCTTTATACTATCAAGTCAAGGGCTTAATAGTTCTTTTTCTAGTTTGTGTTGTTTATGTTGGCCTGTGCTTTTCTTTTTTTAGGTTTTGTGCCCTTTGGGACACCCGTGGTAGGTATTATAATGGCATTGTGCAAATAATCAAGTTATTTTCTGAAGTCTAAGTGGCCATTCACACAATACGCTTTCTTGTGTAAGTCTATGCTGTTTTTGTATTGTTGTTCCATGTAAACGTGCTCTAGACAGTCATGTTTGAATGTTTCCATGTGTCACACTGTTTAATAGTTAAACACTCAAAGGGATACTTCTCACAAAAATAAACATTCTGTCATTATTTACTCACCCTCATGTCATTCCAAACCTGTATGACTTTCCCTCTACTGTGGAACACACAAAAAGGATATTTTGAGAAATTTCTCAGTGGTTTTGTGTCCATACAATGGAAGTGTCACAAATTGTTTGGTCACCAGCATTCTTCAAAATATTTTCTTTTGTGTTCTGCAGAAGAAAGAAAGTCAAACAGGTTTAAATGACATGAAGGGGAGTAAATAATGAAAAAAATATTTTTTGCGTAAACTATCCCTTTAAATATGTGACCCTGGACTACAAAACAAGTAATAGGTTGCACGGGTATATTTGTAGCAATAGCCAACAACACATTGTATGGGTCAATATTATCTTTTATGCCAAAAATCATTAGGATATTAAGTAAAGATCATGTTAGATGAAGATATTTTGTACAATTCCTACCGTAAATATATCAAAACTTTTTTTTGTTGATGCAGCCAAATCGCAAACAAAAAAGGCAAACTCGCTCGCTGCTGCCCGCTCTTTAGGAATTACCCACTCAAGTTTTGTATCGATGTAAAGCTTAGAATTTCTGCTTTCAGGTTCATCTACTCTTCACAACGTCATTACAGCGGTAACCCAATAGAGATCATTTAAACAAACCTGTTTCTTCTTAGCAACGGCCTGCTACAGCGTCTCTGATGGAACGATTTTCTCAATGTTTTGATTTTATGCATGCACCCTCCGATTCCAGATTTTAAAATAGTTGTATCATGACCAAATATCGTCCTATCCTAACAAACCATACATCAATAACAAGCGTATTTATTTCAGATGATGTATAAATTGAAATTAGAAAAATCGACCCTTTTGAAAGGTTTTGTGGTCCAGGGTCACATATGTGCCTCCAGAAGGTAAACCTGGTTTGATCGAGTTCTGTTCTTCATGGGTTTTGTTTGTCACATTTTACCCCACTTTGTTTAACACGAGAACGTTTTCTGCGTTGAACTCTGTCTGTGTTAACTCTGTCACCTTCATTTATAGGTAGTAGGCCTCCTTTTACCCAATCAGACTTTGGCTTCCACCATCTTCTGGCAGGTACAGCATACAACATGGCATATCAAGCCTTTCAAGCTCACTGTCTGAGTTAATATCCTCTTATTTCTACCATGTAAACTTGTCTTTCTCACAGTGGCTGAATCAGAGTCACAACGCCTGTGTCAACTACTGCAATCGCAATGCAACTAGGGTAGGGCCATGACATGATTAAGATTTACTTATAGTTTAAATTAACAAATGCAAAAAGATGAACGCTAACACTGTTCTAATTTTATATTTTCAGCCTGCACCAATGTCCAAGTTTTTCCAGGGATACCTGGGTGCAGTCAGCAGTGCAGTTACTATTGCAGTGAGTTCACACATAACCAAAACTCTATTAGGTATGTGATTTGACAGATAGCGAGAATTGTTTTTTAATCCCTTTCTTTCAATCCCCATTTTGAAGGGTATATATATATATCAGACCAGCATAGAAAAATATTATTCATTACTTTTCTGGTATTATGTGAATTTGATAAGCAAACTGATAGAGCCGGATAGTATCACACACAGACAGAAAGCCCTATGTATTTCAGTTTGCTGAATTGCATATCCTACTAGTCACGCCCCCTGTGTTCTCCAGAGCCAATTAGCTGCCCTGCTGGGTGGCAGTTTGATGCCCAGGGGCATGACAAGCAGAACCATGGTGATGACAACTACAAATGGCCCCATGCCTGTGAGAAATATGGGAGGGGGAACTAATTAAAACTAGACCCTCTGAAGACCCCTGCCGGGAGGGGAAGGGATGTGAATGGGTTAGGTTCTCAGATGTTTGTTAGACAGGAGCGGGTAAAGATGACCAGAGACTCATAAGGCGAGATGAGAAACAACTTAGCCTGTCTTGACCTGTCATGGAGTCCACAGGGAATAAAAAATCATGTCTTTAAAATCCCTATCAAAACAAATATGTTGTGTTACCAGAATGACTTTGACCTAATGTGGTGGATTTGTCACGTCAAATTAAAACAGCATTGTTTCATTGGGAATGGAACCATGTTTATAAATGTCGCAATTTAAAACCCCAATATAAAAAATAGTGTTTATAAATTAGACGATGACTTGCATTTCACTTTAAATGATATTGCATGTTTGTTCACATAGGTGGGGCTAAATATTCTTATTAAGAGAGCCGAGCATTTCAGTCCAACCACGAGACTCCTGGTCCAGAGGTTCATCCCCTTCCCTGCTGTCGGTACGTGCACATGAGCGAGAACCTCGTTTTGCGTGTGTCCGTCGGAAGTGAACGTTATTTACTGTCACAAAACACTTAATCTGCCCCGTCATCTTTACGACAAAAATCACCCCATTACTTCCTCACGTGTCATGTGCTCTTGCTAAACTGCTGATTATAAAGCATAAAATGAGCCTGTTATGCACGACATTAATTAATGCGCACAGATCAAGCCAGTCTGCTGCCTCAAAGCCCATGTCTTCACATTGGCGACGACACTTAATTTTTAAATGAGCGGTTGTTCATGCTTCCATTAAACCCCGAATGCACGTTAAGCGTTTTGTTTTATTGTTGTTTTTCACGTTTCGTGTTTTGACTGATCCCGATGTCAGAGGGGGATGCTGTTGAAATGTTATCTCAGTGTTCCATTAGCGTTCTGAGGCTCAAACAGGTCCAGAGGGGCCAAGAGAGACTGTCCCACAATGCCTTGGGGATAGTTGGCTGTAATTAAATTGTTTTCGTCCCCACACCTCACCCCTTTAATTAAATCAGCAGGTTCCCCCCTCACCTCTCTGGGCTGGGGTGACGGGACCTTGTTAACTCTCGGCTGCCGCTCTCTAATTGGTTAATTAGGCCTAAAGTGCTCTCCGTGTTAGCGCCAGGTTTGCCGTCTCCAGACCGCCATATTGTTTTTGTTTTTCTGTGTTCAGTTGTAAATGGTAATTAAACTCGCCTAATGGAACACAACGGAGATGGAGTATTTGAAATTTTGGCTTTGATTTCATTTGTACTTTCACCGTCTGTAAGCGCCCTCAAAGTACGCAGTCAGAGTAAAATGCGGAGATGAAATATTAGTATTTGTTGATGTATTTTTACAGTATGAAGTCATCCTCTAGGTTTCTCGACCTTACACATTTCATTTTTAATATAACTTAAGAGATGTTTGTGTTATGGATGACCTAAAGCAGGACCCCCTTGACATGTAAAATGTGGTATGTGTGTGCTACGTTTCTTTGTTCTCCAGTTTTGATTGTGTGTGTGTGTGTGTGCTTGTGGTTAATTGGCCTGGGTCTGAACCCCTCAGAGGTGAATTGCTATTTACTCAGCCAATTAACTCAGCCCCACAACACTGATAACTCACAACACAAGGCCTGTAAATTAAAAATGCTTCAGGCTCTCTCTTCATTTCTCTCTCAGTTTTTTTCTCTCTCTCTCTCTCTCTCTCTCTCTCTCACACACCCACCCACACCAATCTCACCACATGCCACAGATGAAAATGACTGGAAGTAAATCATTATTCTATTAATTTTACCTATTGCATTTTATGTGTGCCCTATGACATGACCAAAGTAAACTACGCACTTTTCCTCATTATCTTAGTTTTTATTTCAACATTACTAAGTAATCTATTTTGTTCGGTTAGTTCTATAGCTACATCTGTACACTGCAAAGGTGTCACAAAAGATGCATTAACACCACAGACTCTTCATTGCTGCACAGGGAGCACAAATGCATTTACACAGGAAGTGCAGTTGCAGAAAAAAAAAGAAAATTGCTTTAAAAATGACATTTTGAAGCCTAACTTGCATTGCATTTACACAAAAGCAACAGAGCCAATTTGGGTCAGAGCTGGTGTATTTTAGTATGACTTTAAAAGGATATTTCACTCAAAAATGACAATTCTGTCACCACTTACACAACCTCAAATTGTTCCAAACCTGTAAAAATCTGTTGAACACAAAAGAAGATATTTTGAAGATTGTGGGAAAACAAACAGTTCAGGGGCACCATTGACTATACACTGCAAAATTGCCAGTGTTAAAAAAGGTCAAATTAACACTCACAGTGTTTATATAATCCACGCTTTGAGAGTCCACGCGATTTTACTGTGTAGTAGTTATTTTGGGTTACCAGCAGAAGAACCGTTACTTGGTTAAACTTAAATGTTACTTATACTATATACAACCCATTCAACAAATTGTTTATTTAATAAAATAACATGCAATAAAATGAAAAAAAATCTTTATTTTATATAATAATTCATATTGATATAAATTAAATAAAATATCAATAGTTTTAGTATTAGCCACTAGCCAGACCGATCAACAAACACAGACCAGAAGTTAACTTCAGGCCAGGTGCATGCTTCCGATAAAACCGTTTATTGACTACTATGGTGTGAAGATGCACGAAAATGTTCCCTGTTGCGTGAGGTTTATATTCGCGCGAGTGATGCGAAAAACAAATAATCCTGCGAGTAATATAGAGCGAGGAACGTGATGCTTCTCGTTTGGTGTGAACACACAGTTATAGTAAATAGTGTGCAAGACCTTGATTCTTCTTTCGCTGTTGACAGTGGTTGGTTTTATTCATGGGTCAGAAGGAATGGAGTAATAACAGCCTAAACAACAACAACACATTCATATGATTCCCTAATCATGAACACTGGTTGCTGAAAAGTTGGCCATCAAAGTTCTGCTCTCTAACTGAAGTCCTCTCTTCATGTAGCAAGTGCCAACGTATGTAATGTTCTGCTGATGCGGCACACTGAGCTGTCAGAGGGCATCAGTGTCCTCGACGACAAAGGCAATGTGGTGGGCACATCAAAACTGGCTGCCAGGCATGTGAGTGAGCTCTGGTTATACATTTGTTTGTTTAGGATGAAAGGTAATTGTTTTGCTGTGTTAAGTTATGCCCTCTGAAAGTTTTTTCATTGTCTGTTTTTGTCCAGGCTTTGATGGAGACGGCCCTGACACGTGTTGTGCTGCCCATGCCTATCCTCCTGCTGCCGCCTATTGTAATGGCCATACTGGAGAGGTGAGTAAAATGATCTCCCTGACTACTAAACACTGTTAGTATGCAGTTTGTGCTCTCATAAGAGCATGCTTTCTCACCCGTAAATTAATTTCTGAATGTCCAGGTCTGTTGTAGATCAGTGATTAGTGATATATACACAGATTAGACGTCTGTATTTATTCCTGTCTTGGTGTGGGGGAAGTAACCACCTTTACCTTGTTGAAAATATCAGGTATTAAAATATGGTGAATTTCAGTTTATGCCAAGAATGTACTTTTAGTAAAAACTAACAGCGGAACATGTTTTTAATATCAGCTGAATATGTTTGTTTGAGTGGGCTAAAGTTCTGGTGTTCTGAAATCACACATCCTCTCTAACCAATGCTAGCTTTTATGAGATTTGTACCATATTATTTTTTATAGTTTGTGTTCAAAGGTTTATGTGTGGGCTTTATTTGTGGTTGGTCGTTAATGTAAGTTGAGGTTCAAGTTTAAGAGGCCACTTTTTAAATTTGCAAAATTAGTAATAATTAAAGTGGTTTTGTTGTTTATTCGTTCATAAGGACAGATCTACTTTCTTCTGTTTACAATTCTAGATTGGGATGACAAGATTTTGCACAAATGTATTGATTTCATGCCAGATTGAGCGCTTACATTTATTAGTTTTCCAAATAGTAATAAATTGAAAAACTTTCACTTATTGTTTGGCTCATGTATTTAAAAATAAATATTTTTATTAAATGAGTAATTTTTTTAAATGATTTTCATTGGTAATCTTTGGGACTTCAATAAATGAATTAGACTTTTTTATGACAAATTTTTACGACTGTGTGAAAGCCTCCCCAGATTCTTTCTGCTCAGATTTGCAGGTGTGTTTGTGTGTGTTAGCTGGAGTACATGGTGAGTTGTCCTCTGCTATGCTGACTGTCAGCTCACCCTCACTGGCTCTCAATGGAGCAGGAAGAGAGGGTGCAGGTGGGTCAGTGCTTTGAGGGTGGGGCTGAGCGACACAGAGATCCTTGATTAATTAGAGCGCTGAGAGGAGTCTGTGTGATAGATGTGTGCTGTTTAAACCTTTCACCTGTTTCTCCGGCTGTGTCTTAAAGCAGCTGCCTTGCTTCTCAGTCAATCTCTCTCACTTAACAAGCAGCATTATTGTTTCAGACAGGTTTATAAGCACCGTGCCATCGCGTCTAGTGATCTAGAAGAAATTCAAGTAAACTTTAGATGTCACCAAGTGGATATTTGTGGATATAAAAGTAAACAAAACAAAAAATTCTGTTAAGCCAGTTTATAAGTACTATGATTTTCAACAACCATCGAACTTCATGCATGGAATGGAGGGATATTGTACACTATTGGTATTGCAAAAATACATTTTCTGACTCTGTTTTTGTCTTGTTTTAAATACAATATATGCCATTTAAACCATACATATTTACTATGTCTTGCTATTAGAGAAATCTAACAACATTTTTAACAACAAAAAATCTTTTGCCTGTGGGGTAAAAAGTTAACCCTTTACAATAAGGTTGTTTTTGTTAACATTATTAAATGCATTAACTAACGTGGACTAACAATGAGCAATGTTTTTTTAAGCATTTATTAAACTTTGTTAAAGGTCCGGTGTATGAAATTTAGCGGCATCTAGTGGTGAGGTTACAAATTGCAACCAATGGCCCACTCCACTGCACCCCCCTCCCTTTTGTAGCACTACGGTGGCTGATACAGAACTAAGATGTTGTCGCGTTTTCACTTCTTTTCCGAAGGAGATGAAGTATTTTCAAAACAGGCTCTTTAGAGCAGTTTGTCCGTTTAGGGCTACTGTATAAACAACAGGGTGAATTCCATGTAAGAGGACCCGCTGTGTATCTAGATAGAAGTAGTTCATTCTAAGATTATAAGAACTTCATTATGTAAGGTCTTTATACACATCTGAACACATAGTTAAGTATATTATATTGCATTTCTGTCAATAGAATAGATCCTCCAAAAATGTACACACTGAACCTTTAATAATAATAATAATAATAATAAGCTCAATTTATATAGCGCTTTTCCAGAGCTCAAAGCGCTTTACAAATAACAACATAAACACAAGTAACACAGAAAAAAATACAAGACATAACACAATATACTGTACATATCAAACATCATAAACAATGATGGTACCGGGTTCAAAACATAGTCCAACGTGAGCAATTGCTTCTCATGTGAATACCTTGTTTTAAGGGTGTTGAATGGATTGTGTTGGAAAACTGACAACATTTTTGCAGCGTGGGCAGTTTGCTGCTTTCAAAAACCCACCAGATGAAGGCGTTTTAGTAGATAGGACATGACACGTTTGAACTTTAAATTCAATCATGCCTTCATACCACTGTACAAGTGTACATTGCTAACAGTGACAGTGTTTTACAGGAATTGAACACAGCCTCTTATTTCTGCACCAAACACTGTACATATCTTCACTTCAGCTTTCATCTTCCCCTCTCTCTCTCTCTCTCTCTTTCTCTTCACTGAAGAGTGACGGATGAACGTGACGATTATTTAGAGCAGTAGATGGTCATGTCAAAAGGTCTTTAACATGCTTCTCTCTTTCCTCCTTTAATCTTTCTCTCCTTTTCTCCACAAACATACACAGAGAGAGGTAGAAATTCTTGGTGGCCAATTAAAGCTCATCATGCGTATGTGTTGATGAAGTCATCATTAAGCAGCCGCTGCCTTCATTAAAGCAGGACTGCTCTGGAGGGCTCCTGCCGAGCACGCTATCCCACAACCCCCCACGCGTACTGCGGCCAGAGAGGGAGGTGTCAGAGAGCAATCGCACGCGGCAGAGAGAACGCGGCAACCGTCCTATTTGATAATAATCACGTGTCCTGCCAATAACGTATGCATTTTTGTGTGTGTGTTTGTATGTCAGGCTCCCCCTGCTTCAGAAGCACCCTCGTCTCGTGCTGCCCGTTCACAGCATGGTGTGTCTTTCCGCGTTCGGCGCGGCACTGCCCGTTGCCATAAGTTTGTTCCCTCAAAATAGTCAGGTGAGTGTACGCACGCATGCTTAGACTCTAGCTTTCTCTCTGCCTCTCTTTGTCTGTCATGAAGATGGTTATGGTTTAAAATGGTGTTTATTAAGCTGTTCATCCATATGGTTGCTGAACTGCAGACATATGTGCTGCCAACTACATCTATTCCACTCCCACCCCTCCCCTCCTCTTCCCATCTCACTCCCTCGCTCCCTCTTTACACTTTTCCGATGGTTCCAGACGAACGCTCCCAAAAAACTCCACTCCTGTCCCCCCCACCTTTTCACACCCCACAGGATGTCTGTTTCAGATTCTGCCTCACACACTCACACACTTGCTGCCATCTGTTTCTGAGCAAAATATTGCAAGTTTTGGCCCTGGCTTGGATATTTACCAGTGTTCACTGCTTCATTTTAGCTTTTTATGATGGTTGAAGTGTCAGTTTTGACTGTGAAAAATGCTCGAGGCAGGAAAGACATGGCACACTTTAAATTCTGATTTGATTAAACATTTTAAACATCTTAATGACTTAATGATTGCTGTGAGTGGTTGTCTCACTGTAGCCAGACGATCTGCATCCTAATATCATTGCAAGAAAAACCTAACCAAAACAGAGCTTGTTTACTACGCTGCAGCACAACCTTAATTTCACTATTGCTTATATTGTTTTTTATTTTATTTGTTTAAATACTTTAACTGTTTATCACTGATTTAGCACAAATCAAATGAAATGTCATAATATGTATATTTACATATTATTAGAATAAAGCTGCATAGTGTGCTTGGTAAAAGCAACCTTTTATGGCTCTGACAGATAATTTGTATGATTATGTACATGTACATTTAAATTGCACTTGTTTTTTATTTCTTTTAGATTCATGTGTCTGAACTAGAGCCAGAGATCTCTGCTACAACGGAGTGCAAGATCCTCACCTACAACAAGGGGCTTTAACCAATCCAAATTACCAACTTGACACCTGGCAACTAATGCCTTAACCCCTCACGGCCAAACTCAAATGAAAACGGAAAGAAAAAAACTTTGTTGTTGCAACATTTGATGCACAGTAATTCCAGTGTTTGTAGAATTAATGTTTGGATTATTACATGCCACTAGATCCCAGGGGATTGCACACAGTCAGAAACAAATGTATAATACAGTGCAATGTAAGTCACTTTGGATAAAAGCGTCTGCAAATGCATAAATGTAAACGTAGATTGTTCATGCTGCATGTGAATGTGAATCTCTCTCAGCCACACACAGAGACAGACTCACACTAGTGCTAGTCATTCTCTTTTCCTGCACTTGAACATGGAAGTGGTAAATTACACTGTTGGATTTCAGGATATTTATAGCAATGAACAATCTGATTATTTTTAATATGACTGTGATGTACTGAATAAGTAACCCCATTTGCCTCCTACAAAGCCACAATTATTAGCCTTAAACTGAAACGGTGCTTTGATAGAATTTTTCCACTACATTACTTGAAATTACATTACACTAAAATAGTCTGCTTTTCCATGTCTGGTCTCAGACTCAGTTGCAAGATATTAAACCATTTTAACAAGAAACTAATTAAAATTTTTAAAAAGTATTATCAATAGAGTTAGCATTTAAAGATTTTATTTAGAAAAGAAGTTGAAATTTAAGACATTTTTATCAGAAGTGCAAGTGTACTGTTGCAAAGTATTTGGACACTTAAATTTGTATATAATTGCTTCTCAGTTTAATTTAATTGCATTTCCTTTTCCCATAACAAAACATCACATTAAATGGTATTATTTTTCAACTACAGTATATAATATTAAACCAAACTGTTTATTTCAAAGAAATACACCACAAGCTATAAAACAAATAAATATACTGGTGCTTTTTTCTTTGTTGAAGAATACAAATCCACAGTTAAAGTTAATGTTATAGTTAATGACACATTTATAGTTAATGAATAGAAACGCATTGTACACAAGACTTCAATCCCCGGTTTACTTTCATCTTTTACCATCCGTTTGTTTTTTTATCATTAAATGATTCAATCTCTGCTTACATTTTGTTATGTTTGAGTTCCTTTGGCGAGGCTAACAAAAGATTCCTGTAAACTTTTATTTTATCATTAGATCCATCACTAGAATAGACCTGTGTGTTTTTCTACCTGGTTGTCACGGGAACAGATCACAGTTGGCAGTGAGGAGAGACATGACATGAAGCCGCATGTCGAATCATTAACCATAGGACCGCCTTACAAATGCTCTCATTTACACAGTTGCACAACGCACATGTTAGGTTAAGGATGATAGCTTTAGTGCTGATTGTTTGCTTTCGGTTTTGCCTTCATTTTGAAATAAAGATCAATTGTTTTTATGTGGGATTTACTCATGCATTCATTGTTGGAGTCGAACCTGTATTCTCGAAACAGCGTTTCATGTGTAGCAAACACACGCACAATGCACTGAACCACAGTGTTGACAATTTTGTCATGGTTTGAGGAGTAATTAAATTGCACTCCGGGACTTGTAATGACAGTCGTATGTGCAATCATTTTTCAAAATATATTTTGTTCATTATGTTGTTCATCAGTCGTATTGAAATGTCTCTCCACACTTTCCACTGTAAGGAAAAATGGCTTGTGAAAGTGTTTGGAGAGATTAGTTTGTTAACCTAGAGGATACAACGACGTACCTCTCACAGCAGGCAAGCATGTTCCACTATAGAGCGGCACTCTACACCAACAAGCTTTTATTTAGCTACTACAGGTTCTGTGATGCTCCATTAATCCATTGTGCTTTAAAAGTCCAACTACAGTTTGGATAATCTCACGAAATGATACGTATGTTTGCACTTCTTCCTGTTTCGCATGCTCCAACAAACCCCCGTCGTATTCTCGATCTCTTTTTCCAAGAGCTCTTTGGGAATGCACGGAATGTGTGATGCAAAGCACAGAGGATGTGATGTGTGCACCTGCACACAGGATTGGATATCCGATAGCCTCAAAACAAACGCACCAAAACAACGTTTTTTTTCACTCTCTGTCTCAATACACTCTTGCCGCACTCGACAGTGCTCAGGTGTCATCTGTTGTGCGTTTCACTTTCACACACTGCAGGCGTGGGGTCAGATTTAAGGTGGAAGGTCACCCGTCGGTTCGTTTAACACAATCTGCCTCTATTTCTAATGACAGGAAGTTAGCAAGGTGAGATGAGAGGAAAATTGCCTTTTGTCTGAGAATGTGCGCAAACATTTTAAAAGGGGGGTAACGTTTTTTTAACATATGAGAAAAAAATGGACAGTTATTTTGTGAGTTTTGTTGATAATAAGGTGAGTTACCAAAAAGCATTGTCTCTGAAACATCTTTATTCGTTATGGACATTTTTGATCACTTTTTCTAGAAAATGTATTTTGGTGAATTAAACACTATAAAGAAGCTAATGTGTTAATTGGCAAACATTCATTTTAGTTTATGACTCTGAATAAATGTTAACAAAAATCCCTCACATCAGCCTATATATACCACTTACTGAATGATGCTCACACACACACACACACACACACACACACACACACACACACACGCACACACAGACCCTCAGACACTCCAGATTTTCAGCACCAATCTCTTAACACCAATTCCCACTCCTTAAGGTACAGGCAACATTATTTACACAGACACATAAACACACACACTTGCTCTAGTGTGGGTACAGGATAGCTCATGTTAAAACTGGCAGATAAACTGATTCCTCACATCATTTACATTATAAGGTTTGTACAGTAAAAGTTTTAAATAATTTTAATAACTGCTCCCAATTCCACCTGTATGTCTTTAGGAGTCTTAAAATGTTCAAATGAATATCTATTCAAACAAAAAGATTTCTAAATGGCTGTGTGAAGATGCAACAAAAATCAATCATAAATAATGTTGATTTTGGGTCAGTCTCTTTTAAAGTTCAATTTTCTTTACAGTTTTCAAGTACAATTTATTTTCCAAAAGAAGAGACAGAAAAACAGATTAATAGATGGATAAGCTGACAGGAGATATATCCTGTTCATGACAGCAGAGGTATTTTAACTATTGATAAAGTCCTCAAAATAGAATAGATTACACACATACACACACCCACGTGTTCATGTCCTTTGCAGTTAGTGTTACAATCTGAAATATGATTAATTACATTAAATAAATAGTGCTTTTCTTGGTCTTGTGTGTTCGTTTGGACAGTGTCTATGTTCATTTCAGGCTTCAGACATCACATCTATGTCCTCAGATCCGTTCTGTTTGGTGGCGATCCTCCAGCGGTTAATGTGGTGGTTTCCCTTCTTCTTCTGTGTGCATTCTGGACCTTCTTCCTCTAGTTTCTGTCGCTTATATTTGGTCCTGCGGTTCTGGAACCACACCTTCACCTGAGGGTCAATCATAAGATATTCATGAGTAATATGAAAGAGTTGGTCATATACACAAATAATTTGGATTTAGCAACACGGTTATTAAAAACCATTCGTTTTTTATCAAACCAAATTTAAAACGACAAATGTTCACGTGCAAGACCATGTTCAGCAGAATACATTTAAGTGTCCTAAAACAAGCAAATTTTGCTGTGGTCTTATAAACGGTTTCATTTTAATGGTATTACACCAAACATCCCCAGATCATCCAAAAACAATTATTGAACAGCATTTTTTTCGGATAATTTACGGCTACATTTAAAGTGTCTGAATTTACCGTCACAAATAACATTTTATTTATTTTGTCTTTAGCGAAACATAAGCATTGCACAGCTGACAGGTATGCATAAGCAAGGAAAAATGTCCACAAATGTGAAACGTTATTTTCACTAATAAACATGTTATTTTCCTTAAAGCTAAATAAATAAATAAATAAATAAATATATAAAGATAAAGATAAGAGGATATCGAAAGTTATAGCGATATTCTGTCTCGGGACAGGGATATCCTCTTTTTCTAGTCAATGTCTATATTATTCGCATTATAAATATAACATATATATTATTTAAAAACTTTCGAATGTTAAGTAATTTAATTAAAATGTTTAATGTTTGAAGAAATTTAGTTTATTCAGTTACCCTAATAAGATGCAAAACAATTAAAATCTAACTATTTTCATATTATTTCTCCTAAATGTGACTTTTACATCGCCACTTTCATTTTGCATCGTATATGCTCATTCAAGCTGAACTCTTAAAATCTTTCAAGAAAACTTTGAAAGACTCGAATAATATTTTTCTATTGTAAGTGTCATTCAACATTCAGAGTGTTTTGGGAATATTACTATAAAATAAAAATTGAGTTTTTAAATAATAAATCGCGCTTTTAAATCAACTTAAACAGTGTACTCGTTAATTGTCATTTTCTAGTCTAAAACTTGGTTACAATTATTACTGTCATGTCCAGAGATGCTGTACTTGTTCTCCCTTGGTTGGAAGCCTAACAGTTGGAAACTGTATTTTTTAGAGAGACACTCAATGGATAATTTATAACAACTTTACTACTAGTGCAGGATGCGTAAACATACGTAAAGGATAGCCTAATCGGACCTATTAGGTGGCATGCACCAACTGCGGAGTAGCATAGTGTTATACAATTCATATTACGAGCAAAATATTGTGAAAGCGCATACGAAAGATCACAAATGCGTTAATTAAATTTCAGAAGTGTGTGTCTCTGCTCTAATTATGTGTTTTAAAAATATTACCTTTTTTATTGAGTTCTACGGCATTTTAAGCGATTATCTCAAATTTTTAGCCTTTTGTCTTTTATATTTTTCATCATATGGCAGATTAAATAACGTGTCTGTTAAACTGTGATATTGTTTTAATAAATATTAAATGTTAACATTAAATGATAAATAATTAACTCAATAAAATTTTACTTTGATTTGTTAAACACTATTTTTTGAGAGCATGGGGACAGTATGGCTTTATAACAACATTTCTAACAGAATGAGATTCATGTTTACCTGAGTCTCAGATAGACTGAGGCTGTTAGCGAGCTGTTTCCGTTCTGCTCCAACAACATAATGGTTCTTGTCGAAGGCTCTCTCCAGAAGCAGTAGCTGAGAGGGCGAGAACGCGGTGCGGATGCGCTTGGGCTTCCTCGCAAAAGGCCCATGCAGTAACAGCGTATCCTGTGACACATCGTTACCTGAAATAAACAACAATAATAATCCTTCTAACAACATTGTGTAAATAATAACAAAAATAATGATATAGGCTACAGCAAAGAAAAGTCCATACGATCTCTTTTGGTTTGGATAGATTTAAAACGAGCGCATGGACGGATTAAACACGTACAACCATGAGAAACCTAGAATGTTAGAATATGAGGTTTTTACCCTTAATAATATATTTGTAAACTATAATTAATTTAATTGTTGAAATAATGTTATGTTACTATTTCTGCGTTTTAAGTAGGCTAAAAGACATTTCCACTAAACAGTTTTTGGCGCTTCTGAAGTTATGAACCTACACAGACTTGAAACGAAACTCCAGACAGCAGAAAATAAACTGCTATTTTATTATTCTAATCTTTATTATTATGTTTAGTGATTTATTTGTGACCGGTTAAAGAATTGACGATAAATAGATAAAATATGTTGCAAATCTAATAAAAATAATGTTTATTATGAACAAATCCATTGTAATAATCCATTTGTTAGCTCGAGGCGCATGCCATGCTGACCTTGATTGTTTTAATTGATGTCATATTAAGTTTGTTAGTTTCATGACGCATATCTGCAGGCTACTTAAACTTTAACCTGACAAAATGAACGGATAAAACAATGAAGATCTGAAGTAGGCTACTCTAAAATATGATTCGTCGATTTTAAATGTTGTTAACTTTCACCAAACAAGTCATAATTAGCAATACTGATCTTTTAACTTGTGATGGACATATGGCAAGTTATAGATCTTTAAATATGCGTTGCTGGGCATTTTAAAGGTTTTATTTGCTCACTTGCATTGCTTTTACTACAGGACATTTTATTGAAGGACCAACGCAAATGAAACCGATACAGATGATGTAACGAGTTCATCATCAGAGCAGATTCCTCATCTGTCATTAGCTCTCTCGTTGTTGTGACACTGATAAGGGTGGCAGTGGTAATTCAATTTTTCTTACAATACAAATCAGAGTAGCCCAATTAATTAAGAAAATGTCAAGTAGGTCGCGATTAACACTCGGGAAAATATAGCTTTATAACGCTACGTTACTTGGCAGTAGTTTGATGGTAATTAATTCTCACAAACTGTATAGAAAAGCTGAATTAAAAACTTATTTTTAACGTTTGAAGCAGACGGCCTGTAACAGCTGAAAAGCTTAAATTCAAGATTTAGTTATTACACAGCAAAATCGCCAGTGTTAAAAAATGTCAAATGAACTCTCACAGTGTATATATAATCCACACTATGAGAGTGTGAATTATGTATACACTATGAGTGTTCATTTGACTTTTTTTAACACTGGCGATTTTGCTGTGTACTTTTATCAGAAGAAAGTAGTTTTCTCTTTATAGAGGATTGACATTAAATGCTGTTGTGCGTGGACAGTATGCCTATATTTTAAGTCGGTGTGTATGCATTTAAGTAGTGCCCCAAGACATGAGCAGAGCAAGAGCAATCTGCGATTTTCATCTGAACCTTATCTGGCTTTATAGCGTCCAACACAAAACTCCAACTATCAGTGTTATCCCGCTCCACAGTGCTAAGTAGCTTATAGCCGGAGGCAAGCATTTTTGAATGTATATGTTGAGACACACAACATCCTTTTCTCACCCCGGGCAATGCTTAAATATACACTTCAGTTTTATACAACAGAAAGAAAGGCTGTCATGCAGTTGATTTAGCATAAACAAGATCATAGTTTTGTGAAAATAAATAGCCTATACGTAGCGCATGTATACTTTATTTCTGTCAGATCAAATTAGATGAGATATCATGGAACATACCTTGAAACCGATGGCCAAAAAATCTGTTCCTTAAGACCCATGGGTAGAAATTTAGCGGTTCACGATGCTGCGTGCCAAAGAAGTGCGGGTGCTGGAGGTGTGTGCTGCCGAGCTGATGTGGGTGCATGCTCAGAGGCGCATGGTTCACAGTCTCCGAAAACACCAATTCGGGGTTTGGGTAGAGCGCACGGCCTGCGGGGCTTTGATAGCCGTTAAGAAAACTGTCAACGGGCGCTGTGTAGCTTAGGGCGGTAGGACGAATCGGGTCTTCTGGTGTTAAGGGGATTTCCTTCCCCACCAAAGATTCAATTGTAAAACAACGCTTTCCTGTTGACGAGAACATTGTCCGTGACGGTTGCGAGTTCAGTCCAACAGATAAGGTACCTTAACCTCCTTTCAAAACTCCTTTTTGTGATTACTGTCAGTAGCAGAGCAATTTAGACAGACATTGTAGGCTATTGCAGTCAGAAATAAGCTTATTATTAATATTCCCTACTTTGACCAGTTGAAGTGTAATCCATCGATCCCGACGCGTCCACAATTCATGAAAGAATTGTGACAATAGAGACTCAAGACCCTGGATATGGATTTGAGGGACGCCACACAGTGTCGTGTTAGACTTGCACTCATTGGATGCAAGCCCTTAGCGCATGTAGCTCAGCGGTGGGCGGGTCTTACATTCATTTGGGTCAGATAATGAACTCCATTAGTTTGATCATTCACTTCAATACAGCTGCCGCCAACAGGTCAATTCCTACACAGTGAATAATCAAAAACAGTTTTCCTTGTCACATTTCCAACAGTACGCCTTCAGACCTATTAAGCAATCTACAGTCTTGTCCAGGTTTTCGTTAAAGGCTGGTGCAAAAATGTTTGCTTTTTAACTTTTCGTTATTATATTTTTAAATTTCTCAGATTTCTTTGAGCAATACGCTACCCTAATAGTAACACTAGGTTTTGTTGCAACTTGCACTGTAGCATAATGTTACATTTTTTTCTTACTTATTTTGCAAACTCATATATTTTTTATAAAAGTCACATAGGTCAACTGTACTAAAATTTGAACCGTAAAGATTCAATAGGCGCAGAAGATATGCAAAGTATAGGCTAAGAGCTTTGCTATTGTATTAAATCCACGTTTTGATCTTTCTTTAAAAGACCACTGAGAATATTTTCGATAATTAAGATTTAAACATTTCTGTACAACTAGTTTGTTTATGTAGTAAACAATGTATCTTAAACAATAATAATAAATAATAATAATACCAAAATCATGAAATATTTTAAACTTTAACAGTCATGGTAGTCTTAACATTTTTTGTATTGCTGCCATCCGTTGCTACTTTCCACCAGAAAAAAATCAGCCTTTTTTACTAAACTAAATAGTGATCTCATTTTTGTCTGCATGGGCTAAACAAGCTACATTAGTTATTGTTTAGTCTTTAACCGGTGCCTGACGATCATAATGAGAAACCACTGAAGCGTTTACGCAGTAACGTATTAACTTGGTTACTGCGTAGTTTCCAGAACTGGACATCGATAACATCTCATAGCAGTCCGCACCTGTTTCCGATCACTCACCCGGTCAGCGAACTGGCCTACATGACGGTACTTTGAGGTTTATAGTTTACATGACTGAGCGGGTAAATTATTAAAAAAACATGCAGTTTCTGAGTTTTAAAGAATTTGAGGTATAAAAGCATTGAGGAGCGGCATAGTTCATGAACTTTACCTCGCTATTAATTTACAGGCCAGTGTTTATTTACCTTAAGAGGTTATCCAGCGAGCGTTTCATTTAGTGGTTTTAAAGGTAATAATTAGACTAAACGTTGGACAGGATCGTTGACTCCAGTGCGCATTAGAAAATCATTACAGTTGGACATTATTGAGAGAACAACATGTTGAGCGCCTATTTAGACAGCAAAAAGCCCGTGAATGCACACAGTAAGTGTTTAAAATGATCTCTTTACATTTACAAACGAACAGTGGTTTCAGTGGTTTCTCACCGTCTATACTTAGTCTAAATTGAATAAATAGCCATTGCGAATAACTTCGTTTTTGTTGAATTAGTAGTATATACTGAATTGTTTAACACTTCATTCGTTTTTCGTAACCGACAAAAAATTGCAGTCTTTTGCATATTAAATTGCCAATTATTGAACAAGTGAAGAGTTTGTTTCCAAAATGAGAAACATGTTTTTTATTATGTTATCATGTTTTTATTGTGTTTTATTGTGTTTTATTGTGTTAGTAAGCTATATATTAAAATCAAAACAAACCAACTGCAGTTTGATTGATATTAACTGGAATGCACAATTAAAAAAACATGATTTTTGAAACAATTTAAAACGGAGTTATCTCATTTTGGAAATAAACTCTTCAAGTGTTAGGTTATAGGCACGGAGTCCAAAACATTCACAATTCTCAATTTAAACAACTTGGTTCATAACACTTGTAGCATATTCAACTGTTAGTTTGTGTGTCTGTTTGCTCAAGCCATGCAATAAATGGCTAAAGTTACAAGACGTTTTCATTCAAATATTGCACCAGTTGCAAATCCTCTCAGCATGACAGTTTCTTAAATATAAGATATTTTCTGGCAGAGCTGTGCCCATAAGAGCTGATATTTACATAAAAGAGCAACTAATGATAATTTACATTATGCTACACAATTAGTTTTTTATATTTGAAATATTTAATTTTCCATGCACACCAAAAATTCATGCTCGCCCGCATGCAGCCATTCTAAACAACCTTCATGCATCTTCGCTGTGCCTACAGACCTAAAGGTGAAAGGAAGAGAGCGCGCGAGAGAGACTCTTCAATGTTTCCGTCTGCCACTCTTCTCTCTTGTTCCATAATTAAGAGCTCAAGGAATCTGTAATGAATGCTAATGGGGCAACCAGCCATCTGCACAAACACAGAATTAAAAACTACCATGCTGAGATAGAGAGAGAGAGGGAGAGAGGGATAAAGAGATATGGGAGGATGGGAAGCTTCAAACCTTTCGCCACAAGAAATCATGTGAAATCATACATCTCGAGCACATTCAAATAGCCAAGACGACCTATATTCCCCATTTCACAGTACAAATATTTACGTTAACACAGAATTGATTTTCTTACATTTGCAAAGATTTTGGACAAGACAGTGTTAACACTGCTAAACACAATAATAATTTATCATAATCTAGTTCCACAAAGGGCAAAAATGCAATAATTGGCACGACTAGGAAATTGTAGTAAAAGCAACCCTCAATGAAGACTCAATGAAGACCCTTTGTCTTGTTTTAGATTTTCAGCATGCATAGATATAAAAGAAAAACTGGCCTTAAAGGGATACTCCACCCAAAAATAAAATTTCTGTCATCATTTACTCACCCTCAAGGTGTTCCAAAACTGTATCAATTTCTTTGTTTCTGATGAACACAACGAAAGATATTTGGAAAAATGTAAGAAAATGACATTTCTGGGACATCATTGAAAATGTATATCTTTTATTTGTTCTGTTGAACACAAAATGAGACATTTTGAAGAATGTAGGAAAGAAAACAGTTCTAGGGCACCTCTGACTACCATTTTAAATGTTCCTATGGTAATGATTTCCCACACATGTCAGTTGCTAACATTTTTCCAAACATCGCTTTTTGTTGTTCAACATATATAAATAATTTTATTAAGTTTTAGAACAACCTGAGGGTGAGTAAATTGCAGAATTTTCATTTTTGGATGGAGTATCCCTTTAAACACAAAAAATAACTGAGACTAAAAGATGAATAAGAAAGCAGTACAATGTTTATTCACTCAAATTATTTCATGTTACCCCAACCACTGTTACACTTTAAACTAAAATTGTTATTTTTCAGTTAAACGTGAAACAATACTTAAACTAAACTGACATGAAATCCATTCATTTAAAAAGGATTCAATTGGTTGTTAACTGCTGCCCTCTTGTGGTGCAAAATATGTAGCCTATTTGGAAATGTTTTTCAAATTATTTGTTGTGTGACGTGTCAAGTAATACATTGCTTGCTTCATCAATCTCTTTAGTATTGACCTGTGACAAGTTGGAGCCAGTGTGTCCGTATAAATTGTCCGTATTAATTTTGTTCTACCTAAAGCATTTTTTTCCCATTCATCCATGAAATTTGCTACATTTGAAGAAATGGGATTTTATTGGAAGACCTCTATATGTTTGACAGTTACAAACATTTATGGTGACAATAATAAATAAATAAATAAATAAATAAATAACTGAAATAAATAAACATATCATATTATAAAGGTAAATACATTAAAAATAACGCAATAAATATACTGTATTATAAATAATTACAGATAATATCAACCCGAATTCTGTTGTGCCATTGATTTTTGATAGGTCGTTAGAATGGTGTCCAGGAAGACTTTAGGAGACTTTGGTGTCTGCCAGTCTGTTTCTTTTCTTAAATCTGGTAGCTTCTATAAGAAGAAAAATAATTGTCAAATACTTGTTAAAATGCAAAATAGGTTGATGTTAATGATGTGAACAGTAATTTTTTAGTGGCTTAAACAAGAAAATAACTTTTCATAACTTTTTGTGCAATCAGCATGAGTGGCATTACACACTGCATTTGTGAGACATGTTTTTATCTTGCAAGTTATGAGCCACATATTTGTTCTGATCATACAGGCAATTGGTTTTATGCTCCTCTTATTTTACATAACCAAGAACAATAACATGGCAATTCAAGTTAAAAGCAATCATTACCTTTAGTCTCCTGCAAACATTTCTTTTGTATGTTGTTGCAAAGTTGAACTTCTCAATGCAATCACACACAGAGTGTTCCTAAAGAAAACAACATTGTGATATTAGCACTAGTATTTGGTAATACAGTAATCTAAATAAAGTATAATAGATAATATTTTTGTACAGTCACAAGAAGCCTAAATATCAATAAATGATGCATATAAATGAACTGATTATGTGTCGAGTGTGCTGTAACATTGCTCATGTCTTACCATACAACTGGAGAAATCAACACATTGGCATTGTTCCTAGATGAAAAGAAGAGTTATAGTTTTAATTAAACAACCGTTCAGAGTACTGTCTGTCCATGGCAAAAGAGAGATTTAGATTCCAGCTTCAAGATCAAAATGACAAGGAATAAAACAAACAGTTTGTATCATCTTTAGTGGCATGCAAGAAGATGCATGTGAAAAGGAAGTCTGAGCTGTCAGTGCAGCTGTGATACTATCTCATGCTATTCTGATAAGTCTGTGGTTCAAAAAACAAGAAAGAGACTAGTGACAGCATCTACACAGTAATAATCACACATTCTGAAGCCAGCACTCATTTCAACACTTACGAACTGAAGTAAAACAAATTGCAAATTGCAAAATACTTACCTTTGCCACTTCACAATTTTCTGGGCAGTTCTGTAGATCAAATAGAAAAAAGTCAGATCAATGTGAATTTTTTATATGCTTGAAAGGGCCAAAGTTTATTAAGTTCATTACTTACCAACAGTGTTCTACCATTAGGCAGTTTTTTGCTGTTCACCATTCTATCGAAGTCAATCTCAAACTCTGATTCTTGCAAGGACAGGCCAATGGCCAACAAAAATACAAAACACACACTAGTATTCATTGCCTTAATTTTCAGGTATCACAATTAAGCTGTGAATGGATTTTTTGTGTTGTCGCAGTTGAGTGCTTCGGCTTTTTAAGCTTCTGAATGAAATTGAGTGAAAATTCCATGGAAAAGGGAAATCCCTAATACTGGGTAATATTGCATTTGTCATGCTATACCCACACAGGCAGTTTTACCCCAAAACAGGTGCCACGTCATCATCCTTCTTTTCATGCACCCTTTATCTCCCAAAATCTGTCCTTTTGTTGAATCACCTGGTACATTTGGCAGCATCATTGTGAGAACGACCTCTAAAATCTCCAATGGGCATCTCTTTGAAAGTGAGCAGTTTAGGTTAACATCGAGAAATGATTTTATTTTGGGTGAGAGGTTATTTCTCCAATAGGGGACTTCTAAACAAAATCATGTTAACCTGATCATTAGAGGTCTTCTCTCTATTAGCTCAAACTATCTACTAAAATAAGAATTTGTGATGAAGAGTCTTTGGTGTTTTGCATCTGTTTTAACTTCTGATACTAAAATAAAATAAAACGTATCATTTGCAGCATTTGTAGGATGCTGGTAATGAGTTACAGATTAGACTTCTTATAAATAAATAATTAAATACATAGCCTAAATAAATAAACATTTACATTTATTCATTTGGCAGAAATAAACACTATAAAACTATATTTCAATTAACAGCTAATTTAAATTTGATTGTTATTTGCCTAAAAAGGCAGGATATTCGTCACAGTACTCAGACTATTGACAGATAATATACAGACCACATAGGCAGTAGTCTACACAAATAGTGTTGTAATGGAAACGAAACCTCGTACATGACTACTGATTGGAAAAGTGATGGAGAGGAGGATAAATAAATGAATCCATAAATTAAAGTGCTGTAACATCCATTTTTATTTTGATCTTTTCTATTACTGTACATACACAATAACCTTAAACTGTTATTGATAACACTAAAGATACAAAGTATCTGATTACAAATCATTCAGCATAATACATTTATCTCTAAGATCCAACAAGAGGAAACAGTTCATGCAAGAGGAAAATCCCTTTCAATGCTCGGTACTTGAGTTCATTCTCACGCTATACCCACAATACCTCAAAAAAGTGCCATGCTGACCTTCTGTCCATAAACACTATCTCCTGAATTGTTCATTTTGATTAATCACGTTTCTGTAATTTTGTCAGTAATTTTGACGAATCACCTTGATATGCGAATGTCATCCAAAATCCTTAATAATCTTTTTGAAGTTAATTTTGAAGTTAATTTATATAAATGATTATACTGTATGTGTGAACAATAGATTTAACAGCTATCGCTAATCATTTTACAAATTGGCTTTTACAAACAAGAAGTCCTAAAAGAGGGCTTGTCCTATAAAAACAGTAAATAAAGTAATGAATAAAGTTTTTTTGTTTAATGGCAGGTTGTGGGTTACGTTATAGTATTTAACTACAGTCCCCATTTAGATAGCAACGTGGTGTACAAGTACCTGTCATGAAGCTGTGACGGGCTGTCAAAGTCAAGTGCTCTTCACATCCTGTCAAAGCTTTGAGACAAAGATTTCTGCTCAGACCAGCTGTAAGAGAGTAAAGTACTAAAATAGGCTCCCAACAACCTTCTGTATTACTTTTAGCTGGAAGAAATATGTGCAAATTTAGCACAGAAGGAGAAAGCAAAAGTGGAGCTGCATATTGTAGTGCACAGACGAAAGCAACGCAGAGGACACATGGGGCTGTGTACCACTAAGTCTACAGTTGCATTGATCCCCGGTACTAGGGTTATAACCATCGAATCAGGAGAACAATTAGTTGACAGCGCCATGCAAACGTGGGATGACTGGACCTCCACAGCCCAAGCTGGCAAAAATAGGACTACGTCTGGGGTGTGGAGCGGAGGAACCAATCCCCCTGCCAAAGGCTACCTGGAACTGGGAGGGAGAGGTGAAGGGGAGCCACAGACATCCAGGGAGGCAGAGGAAGAGGAGGACACGGATGGAGATGAAGTGTTGGAATTGCTGAATGTCTCTGACAGTGAAGGAAGTTTCTGGACTGAGCATTAACATCAGAATTTACCTTCAATATGCACTATAGGATTTAAACCATGGCATCCACTATTCAATGTGATTTAAAGGAAGATGTGATTTGAAAAATATCTAAGAGGATGTACAACAATGTTTATGAAAAATGTGTTGAAGAGAACTACATGTAAGGACTCTTAATTGTTACATTATAACCATCATAATAATCAAAGATGAGAAGGATACTAATCATATTAGAGGATAAAACATCAAATTAATTAATTATCAAACTTTTCATCTGTACAATATTTCTTGTACAAAAACTAATTAATTCACTGAAATTTCTGTTGGAGAGCGTTACATTTTAAATACAGTACGGTACATTACGGTACGTAAAACAGGCTTATTGAAAGACAAGCAAGCATTGTGGTAAGGAAAGCTTAGCCACAGAAAAACACACACCTTCCCTTCATAAATTATTCACAGCCTAGCAGAAAATATGCCTAGGTTTTAATGACTCATGTCCATATGGTTTGTTGTAATGGACAAACTAGAACACCTCCAACAGATTAACTTGTGATTAATTGTTAATAATGATTACGTCATAAGTTGGTTACAGATCAAGTGATTACCTTTTCTGTGGCCAGAGAACCTGATTAGAATTTTTCCTTGAAGGTCAGGGGAAACCCAGTGGTGTTAATGAATGTAAAATGCCTATTCGCTATGGGATTTCTGTCTTTGATCAAAACAAGGATGCCCTTTCGTATATATTATTTTTCGATTGGATTCTACATTATGACACGACTTTAAGAAGATAAATATTTACAAGTGAAAGTCAGGGGAAACCCAGTGTTATTTATGAACATGCAATGTCTATTTGTTGTGTGATTTC
This sequence comes from Triplophysa rosa, assembly GCF_024868665.1. Taxonomy (NCBI): domain Eukaryota; kingdom Metazoa; phylum Chordata; class Actinopteri; order Cypriniformes; family Nemacheilidae; genus Triplophysa; species Triplophysa rosa. The sequence continues at coordinate 10,933,156 of NC_079898.1, forward strand.
CGTCTTCAATCAAGATAAAGGGATGCCCTTCATGAATTTATAGGCCTATGTATGTGTATTTTTATTTTTTACATTATTCCTGTTAAATATGACATTACTTGAGTAACGTGAGAAGATAAATACAAGTGCTAACCTTTACTTAAACATTTTTTAGAGTAGGATTACACCACAATGAGAATTTTTTATTGTCTTCATACATGCATAAAACCGGTTATAAAATGCTGCCCCCAAGTGGTCGGAGACCTCTATGCACATCTCCAGATGACGTAAAATATTTTTTTCGAAGCGAGCTCATGACACGCATGTATTTATATTTCAAGTAAATAAGTCAAGGAAAGTGTACTGCAAGCATGTTTAATATTTGAATGTTGAACATACTGACAGCGTAAATCAATGGGATTCAACACTTACAATTTTTAGGAAGGATGTACAATGTTTATATACTAACCTGGATAAAAGCAAACGCAAGAACTATCCGCAAAACATGCAAAATAGATACATAAATAAAATGGGTTGAAATGTGACAATAATAATGCATATAATTGATTTGACAAAAATATATATTCAATTATGAAAGAGAAGCTGATTTGGACTCACAATTGTGTTCGGACGCGCTCACACTTCCACCTACTAAAAAAGAGCTAATTGACCATTTTGTCTCTCATTACATTGGTGTGTTCAGCTAATCTGTTCTCATTGAGAAGCTGCAGATTTTCACTCGATCTGAACGAGCTGGGAAAAGTCACAAGCATATGCGCTACTGCCACCTGCTTGACAAGTCAGTTTGACACCTGCACATTGCACAATTGCATGCCCAGCAGCAGTGTTTCATTGATGAATGCATGTATGGCAGATTTTTCCACCGTGTTTACTCTGGGAATCTCCTGCTGCGCGCATGAAATTGTCTTTGATTTGGAGAGGTACTTGCTTCACTCTTAATGGTCGTTGTTCACGTTTCGAAAGCTTGGGAAAACAGGAACGGCTCAATTTCCTGAGTAAAAAGCCTCATTGAAATGTTGCATTGGGCGTCCCATTAGCATAAAGTGCTCGTTTTAAGTAGGACCTCGCCTTGTGGTCCTTTCAGTCCATCTTTCAGTCAACGCGTTAGAAGTCATTGTGTTCACATACTAAACCTTTCACAAAGACACAATAGCCTGCGCGTACTTCAAACGCTAGCGATTAATGTTAATGACCATTAGAGAGAGTGGACGCACATTTTGCTGCACATAAAATGCAAAACTCAACGTTTTACAGTTTCAATGCGAAAATACTCCAATCTTATGTTCCTTCGTGTTTTGGTGGTTTTGGTTTGTCACATTTGTCAACTAACTCACACTTTCCCTTACGAAAATGAACCCTGGTTTATCTATGGGAATCTTTTTTGCTTTATTTCTATAGCATCATGGTTTTACAAATCAATCAACAAATCATGAAAACCGTGGTTACTACACTTACACTTTTCTTTTCTTAATGGTCTTAATGTAATTATTAAAAAGCCCCCAAAATAAAGCATTCAGATGCACATTACTGAATGACACACCATGTCTTTGTCTTAAAAGATTTCACTAGATGATTATTAGACGATTTTATCCCTTGATCCAGGGCTTTTAATCTGTTTTCTGTGGATGAGAGAGTCTAGTGTTAGCTATTGGTTGGTTTTCAGATAAGAGGACGATGCATCCCTGTCTCCAGTGAGAAACTGTGCTAATACTAGCCATAGGGGGGCACACTGAGGCCCTGGAGGTGGCATAGAGGGGGGAGATGACTAATTGGAACGGTGAGCTCTCCTCCCCTTTTCCTGCTGCTTCTGTCCTGTGGTTTTTCCCAGGGTTCCTCTCCCTGCTGGACATCTTGGCCTACTGTGAGATTACACCAGATCACATCACAGATAGTTTGTCCATACATAAACAAACACACGCACATATCCACACGTGTCTGGAGCAAGTCAAATAAAAGATGACAGATGGGACGACAGCAAAATAAATATGTCCACTCATTTTCTTGCTCAGCACTTTTGTCTTTCTCAGTGCAGCTTTTGTCTTTCTCTGTCTATATACTGTTCGTTTCAGGCTACCAGAAGTAACTGTTTGAAGAGGATTTAGGATTAAAGAAAGGATGTCTCCATGACACTGCTCTTATAAAAGGCTTTCTTCTTCTCCAAAGTCACTAATCATGTGAAATGAAACACAGGGGTCAATAATCAGTGTTTCTCTTTTTAACATTTTAATCTTTGGCTGTAAACCAAACATACAATTGTACAGATGGGTGTATTATTGTTTCTTAAATATTCAAGTTTGAAATAATTTGTGACTATTTGTCAGATGCGGGCAGTAATGAAATATTGTTACACTCTGAAGTACATTTTCAAGTATCTGTACTGTATCAGAGTGTTTTTATTTTGGAAAAAAACTGTACTTCGCTACATTATGCATACAGTATATCATACTTTACACTCCACTATACATTGCGTTAACACATGGAGTTTTTACCTTTAATACTTCAAAAATTATACTTCAAAACAATAAACATTTAATTTAAATTTCTTTCTTAAGTATTTTACTATGAAAATTGACTTAAGTAAAAGTAAGAAATTACAAGATTTTGTAATGTACTTAATTATTAAAGGTCAAAAAAACAAACGTGTATTTATGAAATGTATTGGAATAAATAAGATATTTTGTAAAATAGTGAAGTAAAATTTTACAAAAGTAAAAAGTACAGAGACTTTGAGTAGTGTAAAAATAATGAACTGCCCACCTCTGCTATTTGTGATATTTGAAGCTGCTGTATTGAATTTCTATTTTTTCTATTTCAGACTGAAATCCTATTCACCAGACTGTAACGGGCCATAAAACAATATTACACAGAAGTTGAACCATTTAACATATCTTTAATAGTTTGATTCTTTGTTATTTTGATGAAGGAACATTACTCATTGAGCAGATTTCTTTGGCCTTTCTGTATTCCTGATTTAGGGCTTAACTGGATTAAGAGAGCAGAACAGAAACATTGTTCTTAGAGCAGGATTACTAATCCATCTCTATCAAGACTATTAGGCCTGTCACTGCACAAAGCCGCCATGCTAACGGGCTTTATCATGTCTTAGTCTGCTGCGGAGCTGAGACAACAAGAAGACACAACCATGCCTAAAAGGCTCTGTCTACAATGGAGAGACCAACTACCTAACTCCAGCTGCCCTTGGAACTCAGATTAAGCTCTTTTTTTAGTCATTTCAATGGTATCTGACTTTATCACACCAAAAGAGTTCTGCACTGTTCCATTGCTGCAATGTCATTTGATAAAGTTTATTGAAATGTTTTATTTCAAACCTCTTAGGTTTTGTGAGGTATTAAAGGGATAGTGCACCCAAAAATGAAAATTCTGTAATCATTCGAGTTGTTCCAAATCTGTATTTCTTTGTTCAGATGAACACAGAGAAAGATATTTGGAATTGGAAGAATGCTTATAACCAAACAGATCTCGCCCCCCATTGACTCCCATAGTAGGAAAAATTACTTTATACGTTTTTTAGTTGTGTTGAACACAAAAGAAGATATTTTGAAGAATGTAGGACAGCAAACAGTTCTGGGGCACTTTTGACTACCATTGTATTTTTTCCTACTACGGTAGTCAATGGGGGACGAGATTTGTTTGCTTATAAGCATTCTTTCAAATATCTTTCTTTGTGTTCACCAGAACAAAGACATGTATACAGATTTGGAACAACTCGAAAGTGAGTAAATGATGACAGGATTTTCATTTTTGGGTGAACTGTCATGCCAATTTCTGTCGTTTTCAATGTTCCCACCATGTAAAGTTATGTCAAGTTAAATCTGGCAAACTTTTAACATTTAATTTCAGACAAGTAGTTAAGTGTAACTAGGAGGTGAATATGCCAACTTTTCTCAATATAGCTCTCCTCTTCAGGACAACATATTTAGGCCTATCTATTAAATAAACTATAGTGTATTTTTATATTTGACATTTATAATGTATCAGACTATGGACATTGTATACATTATATTGTTATACATTATATTTACAGTAAATTGTATTATTAATTAATTTGTACGTCTTCATGACGGATATATGTAAATATACAATTGCTAATAAACCATTCAATATGAATGGCTTAATTTAATATGACAAAATCCACTCAACACCTATAAATATATAGACTGAAAATGTATTAGCCTTCTAAAATAAGTGTGATGGTGGTTTTACTGTCTTCCTGAAATTGGGCATCACTTTATACTGGATACTGCTTTATACAGCATGTTATTTTTTGTATCTTATTTATTTTGTAAAATAATGTATTTTCAGAAAACAGTCTGGAGAAATATTGGTTCAATTTAAAAAATATATTTCCTTTATTTCATCAATATACAAACGTTTTATTGAAAACAAATATACCCTTATAAGAGCAATGGTGTTTAAGTCAAACACCTTAAATATATATCTGTTAATTAAATATTTGTACAAATAGAAAAGATTGTTCCAATATAGAAAAAATGAAATATGTACAATGCAACTGCAGATGTGATTTTCTCAGTCTTGTAGTGAATCGTCGATGTCAATGTCGACATCAGAGTCCTCTGTGAAATCTCTCTCCTCGTCCTCTCTGCCCTGAGATCCTGGGCTTTTTGGCGGCACTGCGATTCCTAGTTTGGCAAGTTTGGCCTGTTGCTGCTCAAGACTTTGTTTTCTCCACTTGATGCGTCTGTTCTGGAACCAAACTTTGACCTGCACACAAAAATACCGTTTTAGTCCTTGAACTGCGCTGGACAGGCCTAAAATAAAATTATAAATAATTATTATATATATATTATAAATAAAATTCATAACTGATATGAATTTACCTGTGCTTCAGTGAGCTGAAGAGCAGACGCCAGGATGAAACGCTCTGATCCCACCATATACTGCTGGCGTGCAAATTCCTTCTCCAGTCTGGACAGCTGTTCGTTGGTGAAACTGGTGCGCATTCTTTTGGATTTTCCAGTTTTGTGTTTATAGTGAGAGTGGACTCCTGCTTTTGCGAGTACAGCATCTGTGCGTGATAAATATGTGCATTGGTTAGAACACTGCGTTTAATTTCCGCCTTAATTTGGCGGAAATATATTTGGAAACAAAAACGTTTCCAGGTAGTTTTGTTTGTCAAAATACATACCTTGTGCGTACATAGCTCCACGACACGTTGTCTGGTAGTTGTAAGGTGGATAACAGAAAACGGGATACCCAGTCTGTGTATGCATAATGCCCTGGTTATACGCAAATTGTGGAATTTGCGAGTAAACGTGTGACGCAAATGGGACTGCGGTGGTCGACACTGGTGGTTGACTGCTTATGTTCCGATATAGGTTTGTCGTCTCTCTCTCCGTATGATCGGGCCTTGCGAGGAGTGCGTCGATTGTGAAGGATTTCCCTGTGCTCGGTTTTGATGGAGTAGACAAGCACGCGTTACTGACATAGTCCGGATGGAAAGCTACATGTGGACGCATTGATTGTCCAAAAGGTTCGTGAGCTCGTCCAGGCATCTGCATGGTTTCGAATTAGTGTTGTGAAAATATCTCTTTAAACGAAAGTTATCCGCAGCAGAGATGCTTTCCTCTGAGGAGTGAAGTCGAATGCTGCTTGTAAAGCCCGGGGCTCTTTTATACCTGCTCGGGGACGCGAGGTGTGAACGACCCCCAGTGCGCTTTTGTCTTTTTAAGTGGCAGATGAGTCAAACGAGCGGCGCTACAAGGGATCCAATTAACTGATGGAGTTGTAACAAGCTGAGATTGTCAAATATCCTAATGGCCCTCTCCACTGCATGCCCCCGGAGGTAGCCCAGAAACACAGAGAGGGGGTCAAGAGCCGAGAGCCAGGAGGTCTAGATTTACTACAAATTCCTGCATGGATGCGCGCTGCAGAAACGTCCTGTGTCCATCTTACTTCATGTTTGAACATTCAAAGGGTACCGACGAATGCGCCACGCAGCGGAACAAATACCCTCACATTCAGAGGTCAAAGAAAAGGGAAAATCACATTAGAGCTTAACCCGTACATCTCAATCAAAGCCAGTTGCCTGTTTTTAAAACTCCAGATTGCCACCTAAATGTAAATCACTTTTTCTTAAGACTTTCATTCAGTGAACTAATTCATAATTTGGGCCATAGACTACAGTAGCCTGGCACCTACGTGTTGAAGATAATGTTAGAATTCACTTCCAGTTTCAGTCTCGAGGTGTCAAATGAGAGTAGGCATATACAAGTAAGATCTCCTCAGCTGTTGTTGATGTAAACACATTGATCAGTTCTCCTCCCTCAATCAAGCGTTGGTGCGTATTGCACCCTGTGTCAATTGTATTTTGCCAGTTTTGGTGTTGCTCGAAAATTGAAGGCAGGATTTCCCCCACCTGGGCTTCAGTTCTCTCACTTCAAGTGCGTAACCCGCTGATTTTACTCAGTGTTGGGCGCGTAACTCCGATGAGCGCCTAATCTATTGAAAATTTCCGACAGCGTGCAGCTGATGCATAATTCCTCCCAATAAAAGAGCGGTACGTGACCTCTGGGCTCCCATCAATGTCTTTCACCCCTTCCACGTTTCATTTCGGTCAAAGAATAATTACTATGAGCTTCCTAATGAAACAGAATTTAAGTAATTCACAATGATCATTAAAGGCGCTTTTGGGATAGGGGAAATCACTTATCTGAAGAGGGAGACCCCATTACTGGTTCTCAATTAGGACATGAAACGCCACAGATGAAAAGCAGCGGCTTCACTAAAGGAAGTGATTTGCCTTCTAACACTGCTTCAGAACAAAGAAACCCTCCTTCAAGGGAGGATTATAGGCAGCTCTGCAAACTTTACGTGCTCATTGCTATAAGAGAAGTACACTGCTGAGGACTTGCTAAAGCACGGTCAAACAGTCCTCCCTTTGACCCACGCGTTTTCTAATTACAGCAGCGCACCTGACACCAAAGCGCATAATGAAGCGCGCAAACAGTGCGCCTCTATGCCTGTAGACCCTCACCGTCTGACCACCGGGGCCAAGTTATCCTTGTTTGTTAACATGTTTCTCTGAACGGGTTTAAAAGAAAGGCATCACGCCGTGCAAGGCGGTGTTTACACATGACCGGTTCAGTCATCGCGCCCGAGTCCTCCCAGACCACAGCACATCTGGGCAGCAGGACTGTATTCTTTTTTGTGCCTTTCAATTTTAAGTACATTTAAAATGGCCTTACAAATCATTTCAATTTTTCTATTTTGTAATGTTTTTACATTACTTTTAAAGTTACAGCAACTCACCAGTGATCAAAAGTTAAAACAGTACATTTTTTTATTGTACTTAAAAATTTAAGGAGGTGAAAAATTCAAACTGAGTGTTGACCAACCTGTGCATAATGCAGTTTTTTTAGTTTAACTATCCACCCATTCCTACATTTGTGGAAAGGTTTTGCATTTGAACCTCATGTAAACTTGCTTTAGGGTTATCTTAATTAGAGTTATTCAGTGTAGGAGTGGATTCTGCCTTTCTCCATCATAGTGTGCATTACTGTTAAATATTACTGTGTTGCAAGGATAAAAACATCAGTCTAGGTCAAAATCAAGGATGAATTTAAGTTTGTGGATTGGAGCCAGACAGAGAATACACTGATGGGCTTTTTTGTCACGGTCCTTTTCATAGGCAAAATGGGGTACAGTGGCTGCCCCTCCTTCAATGTCTTCAAAACTGAAACTCTGCTCGCCACACCACACCACCCATAGCATTACATGTTTAAGACAATTTCTTGCATAAAAGCCATAAATGTTCAGCAAAACAACATTTCTCTTGTTGTTATAATGTTGGATCTATTTGAATTCTTACTGTGAACTATTCAGATTAGGCCTATATGTTGTTTGTATTATCATGAATAGTATGAATAGTTCAAATATTAGTGCTAATTTTGTTTGAAAAAATATATGGGTTAGGACAAAAAAAGTCTAATTTCGACAACTTTACATTTATGTTTTATCCATTTTGATTGGAAACATCAGCATGTTGGGTGTTGAGCTGTGCAGCTTCTTTGGACTGCTATATCTAACTGTAAACATTGCTAGAGATGTTCAGTGGCTAAGTCCTGTTATTGTTGGAATATAATGCTTAATGTTTTATTTAGCTTTGTAATGAAGACAAGTGACATTAAGATTATTACCTTAGAGGTGAAAACTGACCAATTATCTCACCTAGTGAATGGACATCAGGCTAACTTTTATACACAGGAGTCGCATAATGTTCCAGAATGGACCATCCTTCTTCTTTTCACTGTTGTTAGGACGATCAGGGTCAGAAAAGAGAAAACGGCAATGGAAAATTGCCCTATCTGTCTCACCTTTATTGTTTCAAGTGGTTTGGCAGGACGGCCAGGTAACGTACGTCTAGCTTCAATACACATCACAATGTGTTCGACCTGCGGTGAGGTTTACTTATACACATTTGCCTATATAGGGAAAATGAAAATAAACTTGATTGTGGATCAAGTTGATATTTTAGCCTATTTTATGCATTTGCCATTTGTGGACTTTTTACACCAAGTTCATTTCACATTGATAAGGTGTGTACTGTACAGTCGTGTGTGCTGGCTTACTGTTCTTTCTCTCCTCTGTCAACTTAAAGGGATAGTTTCATTTATTCGTCATTGACTTTCTTTTTCTTTGAATACACAACACAAAATAAAATGTTTTGAAGAATGTTGGTAACCAAACAACATTGCAGAAAACCACTGAGACATTTCTCAAAATATCTTATTTTGTCTTCCTCAGAAGAAATAGTCATATACAGGTCTTTTATGACTATTAAAGATTAAAGACTAATGTTGATTTTTGGGTGAACTATCATGTTAATATATTCAGACATATTAAGTAGTGTTGTTCTCAGTTCTTAATCGACTTTATATATTGTCATTTAAAAATGTTGCAGTAAAACTACTATGCAAAGTTTTGTTCCCAGTGAGAGAAAGCGGTTTGAGTGTGTATTCTGTCTGGCTGACATCGTTTGACCCCACCTTGCCCTGATTTCAGATGTCTTGATTTCTCTCTGTAGGAGTGCAGGGTTTAAAAACCCTGGGCCGTTGTCACAACCATTCTGCCCATGCAACTAATGTCCCATTATCCTTCCAGCTCTTTGTTTGATTCTTGTCTGCTCATCATGATGACAATAGAAAATGCATGGACCTGAAGCCTAATGAGGTTTCTTGATAGCTTTTTTTTTACAGTGATTGCCTAGAAACCAGGATCATCAGATTTTGATACTGTTTTTAGCATGTACTTTCAGCAAGGTCAACATTTTTAAAATGTAATTTACATTCATATAAGCAAAAATATAAATGAATTATTTTAACTTTATAATTATTAATTTCTGAATAAAATAGAGGACACTTGGGGTGGTCACACAGGTTATATATTGTAGGAAACTATAAAGTTGTGTGTCAGAGGTCCAACTAAACAAATGTAATATGTGTGGGGGCAGAAATACTTTTTAACATTGCAACAATAATGCATGTCAATACAAAGATAGCTTTACATAAAAAATAAATAAGTGTAATGAAAATATATTCATGTTTATGCAGATGTTTTTGTATTTTCCTCATTTAGACAGCAACTATGAACATGAATATGGGAAGCTTTTACTTTTAAATACCCAAAGAATTACCTTACAGACCATTTATGTTTCGCTAAATGTCTGAGCGAATTGGTTCTGTATAAATATGTTTTTAAAGGTTTTATGTTCAAACACCTGGTTTCAAAGGTCTCATTAATAAGAATATCATAATTCTAATTATTGCTCATATTTGCCATTTTCTGTGTGAATTTTAACCAAAGCAGTCATCTAGTTATTGTTCTCTCTTGCTGTTGACAACAGACATAAAGTATATTTTTAATAAAGGTTGAACTATATCCTCAAAACAGGAAAGTTTCAAATTTGCTTTACTGTTAAAAAAATTGAATGACAGATTATGTGGTAGATTAGAGTGTCAATTTACCCTAGATGATGTGACAACATGCCCTACTTTCATAAAATCTGATGACTGAAAAAGTGAAACAACCAGTCATCGTCTCCCCAATATCAAATCCTTAATAGTGGAGCTTGTGTGTCAGATTGTATTTAAGTACACTCTAAGAACACTCTAAATTGAGGTTCCTGGAGATTGCAATTGTGGGGGAACCTTAAACGTTCACTTTTGAACCTTTTTAAAAAGGTTCCAATTGGAACCCTCTCTTAAAGGTGCATTAAAGAACCAGCAGAGTTCCTTTTGGAACCCCTTTGTAGTCACCATTTCAGTAGTATTATTATTGGTACTATTGTTATTATTATTATTATTATATTACACATTATACTATAACAACATTTCATAACACATGACACAACACCATGATTCTCCATTAAATATTTATGCACAAAATCAGACAAAACACAAAATGACAATACATTTTATTTAACATCTGATTGTGATATGTATAACATTAACAAAGTAAAATAATTATGAAATAAAGCAAGCCCACCTCACTGCATACATTTATTTAAACAAACAAAATGCCCATTTTAATCTGTAATATGTGATCATATTTGATCATGATTACTCACCATCTTCCAAACCCTCCTGACTGTCTTTCTTTAGCAGAGCACAAGAACAAAAAAATAGCTTTTTGACTAGTGTTTTTGTATGTAAGTGAACGGTGAATTTGTCAGTCAGTAACATTCTTCATAACATCAGCCATAAACAGAGAGAAAGTCCATTAACTGCACTGTAAACCCTAATAAATTCACAGAACTAAAAAATTATTTTGTAACAGATTACACAAAAATAGTTGTGATGTTTTTAAATGTTTTAAGTTTACATAAAATAAAAATTACATTTATAGTTGCCTTAAATTATCTCAATGTTATCTTATAAATATTGATATTCCTCAACTTATAATTAGGGAGTAATTCACCCAATTTTTCATATATTTTTCAACTCATATAATGTGGGAAATACACTCAAAATTTTAAATATTTTTCAACTCAAAATGTGGGACATGCACTCAAAATTAATTCTAAACTGAAATACTGATGTCGGCCCACTACACAATTATAATCAGCTAATAATATTAGAAAACATGAAAGTGACACCACAGTGACAATTTAACAACTTTTTTTATTCAACACAATGTGCTTTTTAAAAGGCACGAATCAAAGGAGCTCAGTCAAAACAAAGTGCTTGTCATAAATTAAAACAAAAGGAAATGACTCAAAAACAAAATCTGTTTTAAAGTACATTAAGTGTTAATAGTTCCATATTCTGATAGTGGTCATTGCTACAGAGGGTAGATTCAGTATTTTGGGTCTCCATCTCACATTATTCAATAAACATTATGATAAAAACTCACAAAGGATTCATGATAAAATTCAATAAGATTCTAAGTATAATCCATCCTCAACAGCAATGACAACTATTAGAATGTGGAGCCATTTAACACTTTTTGAATGTCTGAGGTAGAAGAGGCAAACAGCGTCACATCTTAAATCTGAGGTAAGAGGCAAATGATTACATTTGTAAAGAGGGGAAAAAAAACAAAAAACTTCCTCAATACTCAGCTCAACAAAAAATCCATTCTGAGTGATTCACTCATTGAACAAATCATTCTTCAGCGTCATTAGACGCCCTTTCAGTGGTTTGTTGTCCTCAAGACACATCACAACTTTTTGGATAAATGTGAATGTAAGTTCGAGATTCTTTGGGTACTGTAGGTCTAGTGCATAGACGTACCCAAGGAGCAGGAGAAATGAGTCGGCCAGATTTGTGGGACCACTCACAAGTATTTCATCCTCCACGACAATACAGATGCTCTCAGGGCTGAAGAGGGCCGCATCAGTAGTGTCATCAACTGTCAGCAGAGCCACCGGAGTGTCAGTGAGGTCTGGACCATCTGCTGACTATAAAACACAAATAATACAAGAATGAGTTCAGTACTTCAAGGATACAAATCATGCTAATGATGTCTAGACATTACAGTCACTTAGCACTTTGCACTTAGACTGCAACTAAGCTACATGTTTAAACTATTTTCTGTACATATGCTTATATCTTATGTTAGTTTCACACCCATCGGTTAGCATACTTTTTGATTAGTGGAATGCTTTATACTTACCTTTTCATTTATGTAATTTCTACATGTCAGTTTTCAGAATAACAAGTCATGTGAACTTCATAAACAGGTCATGGGGGGTATTCAAAAAGGAGGTTCAACAAACTCTGAGCCTAACCCTGAACTCTGATTTGACTTACCCTGTGAAGTGAAACTCTGAGTTTTCAGTTCCAGAACAGCTGATCTGAGTTAGGTAAGTCGACTCTGAGTATATGTTAACTCTGAGTTGAGCTTGTGCCTGACGACTAGTAAAAAGCCATCATCAATGGAGCTCCGATACTGTGATTCACCATGGCAACAGGGGAGAAAACAGGAAGCAGACATTTTCTGGCTGTGGCCGTAATAAAAATCACTGACAGAGTTTTAGGTGCAGTCGTCTTTTCATTTTGAATGTAACATCACTTTCTTTTATATTAGCCTTTGAGGAAGTGGTTGAATGTTGTTCAATGTTTTATTTTATTTTATTTTAGGCTATTTTATTTCAATTGGCTAAAAATGAAATATAAAAACAGTCTCACGATGGCTCCTCGCTCGCTTTGGTTTTTATTTCACATATTAAACCAAGTAAAAGTTTATTCAGTAGATATTTTAACTTGTAGTAGCTTTTACCACCAACAGATGCCGTTTAACACACATCTGTGTCCTAACATCCTGCTGAGTAGATGAACATGAAATGGTGCTCACCTCCACCACATCCGACAGAGGGTCCTGAACTGAAAACTCAAGAGTTTCAATTCACAGGGTAAGTCAACTCAGAGTTCAGGGTTAGGCTCAGAGTTTGTTGAACCTACTTTCTGGAATAGCCCTCTGGAATGGATAACTCAGAGTTTCCCTTATCTCAGGGTTCACTCTGAGTTTTCACATAACCTGCTTTCTGGAATACCCCCCTTGTTCTCCTAGAGTTCTTTGAGTGATGTCATATGTTTAAGATGACTGAATAGCTAGGCAAAGGGATTGATAGTGAGGCCAGTACACTTACATTACAGGTCCTGAAGAACTTGGAGGCATCTCCACGCAGGTACACAGGAAGTGCAATAATTGTCCCCAGGTATTTGATGTTGCAGAACACAACTTGCACTTCCACTCCATTGGGCCAACTTCAGCCTGCAATTTAAATATTTTCAATTAATGTTGAAACCATGTTTTGCACTTTTGGCTATTCAAAATGTGTTTTTTTTTAAAGTTAAAATGTGTGTAAAATTTTGAATGAGGGGGAAAATGATTATGCCAGCCAGTTGACAACACATCAGTAATTTGATTTAGTCTGTTCTGCTGCAAAAAATCTCAACATTGTGAATAATTCAGGGTGAAAATCGTTAGGTTTTTTTATTCAAATTAGTACACAATTTACAAAACTCACCTATTGGCACCTGTCTGATGGTGAAACGCTGACTCTCTGTAGCACTCTTTGTAGTCCGATATCTGTACACAACATGCGCACAAAGATGATTTGTTAATGTTCAAAAACATTTTTAAAATAATACATAATGATAAATGAAATTTAAAAAAGTGAATATACAGATAAAAAAGTTTCCAAATCTATCAAAAACATTCATTGTACACTAATTTTAGTTAGAATTAAAATGAAAATGTTAAAAGATGAGCAAGTTAGTTATTAACAAGCAAAGCATCAACGTTGTGTGCTTATAGATCTGCTATTTCTGTTGTTGACGTTTTTGTTTTTAACAAAGTATTAATAAAGGGTTCAAGAGATCAACTGTGGACCCCACAGTTGAGATAAAACATTTAAAGAAATAGCAAAAGAATGACTGTGGAAACACATAAAATAAAACCAATTGTTAATAACACTATTTCATAATACATCCTACCTGAACTGTTAAAATGATTTCGAGATGATCTCACAACCACACACATGAGCCTACGAAGAAATACAAACACAGGCCTGGTTAGCATCATGATAACACAAACACACTTGTTTAGCATTGTTCGTTTCACGCTAGCACACACATATACACAGCTCGACAACGTAAAATATTGACTGTGTAACGCGGACACTTATTGAAATAAGTATACTCACCGTACTCACGTGCATTACCGGCGAACAGCGAAAACAACAACCGGCAGAAACCGGGAAGCAGGGATAAAGTTATGTTTTTGGCCCCCGCCAGAGAGTTCAGACTCATGGACCTTCCTCCACTGTCCAAATGTAGTTCATCCAGGAAACCCGCTGATAACATTTCACCGTTGTAAGATTGTGAGACGTAACTTTTATTTGCACATTCAACAACTTCTAACGTTACAATTACTTGGATTTGTAAACTATTTACAACAAATATTCACTGTGCACATTGTACAAATGTATTCCCAGTTCCAAATTTAATACTATTTATCGAAATTAAAAAAAAAAAACCTTAGCGTTAACGTTACTTACCAAATCCAAAAGGTAATGATCATTCATTCATGTTCATATTGCTGTTATTGTGTATTAATAAGAAACTATAATAAATACATCCCCTTAAAACTGACCAAAAATACTGATGTTATTTACCTGTGATGGTAATCCAGATAATTGAGGAAAACTTGCTCAGCGTCTTGCACGGACAAATTCTGCAGCACAGCCAAACCAGTGTATGATGGCCTACTAAACACAAAATGTTCATTTAAATATACCTTTATACAAATACAGAATAGCAAGCCACTTTACTCAGATCTCTACATACAGTAAGTTCACCATCGTAGACATGATGTTTGCATACCGCACATTGGGCTTTAAAAGTGCAGAGCAGGAGAAGGCACAAATGCATAACATGGGTGGACACAGCTCTGTGAAACTCATTTGTGTTATGTTGTGTACTCTGCAGTACTCAGTACTCCTTCAGGCCACAAGGCTTTCTCAATAAAATGTATTATTCACAGATTTTATTCCCCTATGTGATGAGCTGCTTTAGTTGTGTATGCAGATACTTTTTAAATCATTATTAATTTCACTCAAAAAAGTAGTGGTGATCTATGTTTTAATGGATGATTCCAATTATTACCCCTTTTCTTTCACTTGTATAAGCCTATACACAAAATTGTGGCATTGTTTTATAACAAACTTAATGTTAATATCATAGCATTTCTTCAACATATGCCTTTGTTATTATCATATATGTTTGAAAGAAACTTCTTGAGAAATAAGAAAAACATTTAAATGTTGTGTATTTACTCTTTCACACTTTGATTATATCTCCTTTCTGATTTAAAATCCTTGTCATGAATGTACTGTATCTATTTCATCCTGGGTTAATCTGACAATGTCTGTTGAATTATTGCAGTTGCAGTATTCAACACAAGAGTGAGTGTCGTCATATATTACAGTATCTGTCACACTTAACTACATGCTTTTTTACTCAGCGGACGTGTGAAATTTTCACTTGAGGTGAACATTGTGGCAACAGAATGTGATGTTTGGTGTATTCTCAATAAATCAATAATGGAATGTGTGATCTATCGATAGTCTGTTTCCAAGATCCACGCAGGTGGTCTTGAGGAGAAGGAGACATTTTATGGTGGTATTTTAGAGGGGGTAGTGGAATTATACGGGGCATTTTAGGGGGGTATTTGGGAAAGTTATGCAAGGTGACGCTCTTTAATGGAGGTGAGAATTGGTGGGTTGGACTTTGACACTTGATCTGTGTTTACACTTCCTGTCAGAGAGTGAGAGTGAATACAAAGTGACAGAATGCCTCACCACTGTGACCAACCTTAAACCAAGAAGAGTCATGTATGTAAACAGCCTTAGCTTTTCTATAGAGACAGAAAGACATACAACAATGAAAATGAGACAGACTGTACCCTTATTGCATACATAACATAAGGTACAGCATGTCTCAACCTCATGCCTAACTACATCAAAATAATCTGGGACACTTTTTAAACCACCACATAAAATTTCAACCGAAATCTAACACATACTCTCACATACTTTGTGTTTATTGAAATCAAATAAAATATCTGCCTAAATATTAAAAACTTGAAATAAATGAAAATTAGAAATGTTGCCTTAGCAATAAACTTCAAAAGTTTAAGCCACTAAAATAAACTAAAAATAAATAAAAATTTATTAACTTAAACTTATATTACATAATTAACTTATATAACAATATCATATTTAAACAAATAAATAAAAATACATAACAAAATTGCTAAAATCTAAAGATATCAAAATAAAAGTTAATTCAAAATATTAATAAAACTACAATAATACTTAAATAACAACAAAACTATAACTCTGACACCCGAGGTGTAAACATACACAAATATTTTAGCTTACATAAAATTTATAATATAGAAATTAAGTTGCAGGGGTGTCGCTAGACCCCTTTTACAAATCTCCAGTTTAAGTTTTAACAATTTACTTTATTTTTGAGTGTAGCCTTTTCATTTACATTGATAATCCCATCAAAAACTGATCTACAGTATATGCAATGTACTTAATTCATGCTTGTAAAAGTGTCGCAAACTTCAACCGATAACACAAACTCGTGTGGCTACTCGTACCGTCATTTCGCGCAGAAATCCCTGTCCGCGCACGTCTGTTTCCTTGCAACAACTGCATCACGCAGCTGCGCACGCAGGTGAGCAGAGGTGAAGACATGCGACTGAGGTGGGCTTTGAAAACATGACTATAAACTATAAGTTTATAAAAGATATCGATTATCAAGACTTGATAAACAAACTATACAACCCCAGCCAGTCAGGTCTCAGACATTAGAGGAAAACGTCTCAGGAAAATTTGGGAATACCTTTGTATTTTAGATTAAATATGCTCTTTAAGTTTCTTGAAATTGTAAATTCTTGAAAAGATGTAATACGCCCTTTTCACATGATGTCACGCGTTCTTCCGTTCTGCCGTGAAGCAGTGTATCGTTACTTCCGCTAGCACTCCAGTTCATAAGGTGGCGGTAATGCACCTATAAGCTAGTAGAGAGTCAGACTCGTGACCAGAAGGTTGCCGGTTCGATTCCCAGGGCCGGCGGGTAACGACTGCGGTGCCACTGAGCAAGGCACCTTACCCCTACTTGCTCCCTGGTGCTGCAGTGATAGCTGCCCACTGCTCCGGGTGTACGTGTGTTCACCACTTGCTGTGCGTGTGTTCACTACTTTCTGGATGGGTTAAATGCAGAGGTCACATTTTGGGTATGGGTCACCATATCTGACTAATAGGTCACTTCACTTTATAAGCGCCGCTAGCGCCTCAGAATGGAGTTTACCAAGTCCCTTGCACATCTGCCACAAATACGTCTAGATGATGTACAACGTCTTGCAGACAAATTTTCGCTAAGGACAAGATCAAAGCTAGAGAAAGGATACAAATTCTTCGTTAAACAGTGTTTGATTATGAAGGTAAGTGTTTTGTTTTCTTTTTGTGTTAGCGAAAGGTGCTAGGATAAGTACTTGAATACGTGTTCTGTCAGTTTTGTTCCACTGTTGTTAAATTCCAGCGCGAAGGCAAAATGGAAGTTCTTCTTCTTCTTCTTGTTTGTTGCAAGACAGATGTTATGATACACTGCTTTGCGAAAAGGCGGAAGTTAAGTGACGTCATTGTGAAAAGGGCCTATTATTCATTGTGTAATGAAGAATGCAAATACGCAAGATAAAATTATCTCTGCTTTCATTAGTTCCATGCAATGTATGCCATTTATGCCTTAAACCATGCATGTAAATAATGTTCATGTTAAGTATGTTTAAGATACTTAAATATTTTTAGCAGGCTTTCAAGAAAAAGTAGGAAAGGTAATGGGGGCCTGTGCCCCAGTAGAGCTTTTTATGCCCGTTAAGTAGTTTTCATTATGCATTTGTGGAAAAATAGAATGTCAAACGTTTTCCTGTTCCTGTGCTATTTATCTTTATTATTTTGTCATTATTTTCTGTTTGTGTCATCCAGGTTTAGTCAGTGTCATGTACTAACAGTCTTTTTATGTTGGATACTATCATTTTGAAGTTAATTTCGAAAAAGGCTAATGAGTTAGGCCTACAGAGAAAATCATTGCCATAGTTGTCTTAAAACATTCTCATAGTCTGGGCTGGATGCTTTTAAACATTCAAACAGATAAAAAACGGATAAAATCAGAGTTGTTGTGCATTTGTTGTTGGGCCTGTATTTGTAGGCTACTACAAAGGCAGTAAACTGTTTTTACTAGTGTTCCTCATAAGAGGACAAGTTGAAAGACCTGTTACCATGGAGTTCATCCACACAAAGGTTGGAGTAAGTTTGTGTGCAACAGCTGATGCCGAATAGTTGACTGCATGTGTGCTCTTAGTGCTGGCCTTCACGCAACGCAAACTGAAAGATCCCACGCTTTTCTACTGCCCCCTAGTGGTTCAAATTATGAATTCATTACAGGATTGTGATTGTATATGTTGCAACGCTCTACTAAAGTAAAGGCTACCTAAGAAAAATAAATTAGAGGTATTAAAAAACTTCTGGATGTATCCTAATAAATTACATGATATAAAAGCATAGTATAAAAAAGTGCATTAGGCCATGTCAAATAGTAAATTAGGCCTATATCATAGGGGATTTATTTTTCATTTTACAAGCATAAAAATGTATATGTTTGTATATAAACAAATAATGAATATATACTCAGGGCTTTTGTTGCTTATATTTTAATATAATTTAATTGGAACTTTACTGGCAGTTCCTTTTACCTCATGGCCTGGTTTTTCCTTTTACCTCATGGCCTGGTTTTTGCTCTGATATGCATTTTCAGCTGTTAGACCTTTTATTGAAAGGTGTGTGCCTCTCCAGATCATACTCATTCAATTGAATTTGCCCCAGGTTAAAGTGATAGTTCACCCAAAAATGAAAATTCTGTCATCATTTACTCACCCTCTTGTCATTTCAAACCTTTTTGACTTTCTTTCTTCAACAGAAAACAAAAAAATATATTTTGAACAAAGTTAGTTACCGAACAGCACTGGACGCCATTCACTTCTATTGTATGGACACAAAACCAATGCAAGTGAATGGGGTCCAATAAACAACAGAAATATCTTCTCTTGTGTTCTGCGGAAGAAACAAAGTCAAACAGGTTTGAAATGACAAAAGAGTGATTAAATGATGAAGACAGAATTTTTAATTTTGGGTGAACTATCTCTTTAACTCCACTCAAAGTGTAGAAACATCAACAAGCAAAATTTGAATGTTTCTTTGCAAAATTGTCACAAATCAGTTTTTTGTTTTGTCATTATTATGGAATAAAAAATATTTTAGTAGTTTAACGTAAGGCAGCAACATAACAAGTTAATAAAATTAAGGGGTTTGAATACTTTCGCAAGCAACTGTAGGATATATATACTCTATTCTAACCTTATACCCCTAAACCTAACACTCACAGAAAATGTTCTGCATCCAAAATCACTCGTATGAGGAGGAAAGGCAACCACTGTAAAGCTTATTTAATTAAATATTACTTAAACATTTGTTTATTCTCTGAATTTGATGTCTTCTCAGTTGTTTGAAAAAAAACAATATCAACACCATCAGATTAAAGCAGACTGTCCTCCCCAAAAAACGACCCAGTTGGTCGTTTGTACAAGTCACCTTATTATGACCAACAGTTACATCCTCTTATGGTGCTAGAGGATGAGCGCCCTCTAGCACCAGCAGTTTAAGTACAGTCATTCCATTGCTTTAGCTTGTTCACTTTTTATGGATTTAATTCTTCGTATTTGTTATAGTATCAATAATTTCATCAATATTTATAGATTTAAAGATATTTTTGAACCCCTAACCCACCTCCCACTCTAAACCTAAATACTACTCAACAGGGGCGGAGCCAGACATTGTGGACATTGGAGGCTTAGCCCAAAATCTAGGGGTTCCATCCAGGGCATGGTCCCCAGGAGATTTTTTTCACATTTATGGCAGCTATAATAAACTATTTTTTAATCTTTAATCGAAGTGTTCTCTTTTTTATCATTCTGAAACTGTCAAAATTTGATATGTTACAAAGACATTTTCACTTCTCTCAAATAAAAACAGAACAAATGCTGTAAACCTGTTACCATGAAGTTACACAAGAAAGGTAGATTAGGAATTTGGAATAAACATTACTAATTTAAAACCTATTTTGTTGCTTAGAAAAAAAATTAGCAGACAAAGGTGCTACCACTGAATCCATGAAGTAACAAGTAATTCAAATCAAAGCTCATCAACAATGCCAAGTAAATGTGGCCTCTAATACTCTAATTATACTCTTTTATTTTTCCTTTTATTCTTTAACATAACAAAACAATAGAACCATATTTTGTTAGGGAACAGCACATGGGTATATATTATTACCTAATACAGCACTTTATTTCACCTCTTTTCAAATCAGTCTTCTCCCATTCTCCATCTACCATCTGTGAAAATATCCTCAACTGTACTGTAAATATACCAACATGCAGACAGACTAGATGATAACATCAGTGTTAACGTTAGCCGAATGCTATTTAACAGTATAAACAAACCACATAACTAAAAATAGACACTTTCAAAGTAATAATGAAGCCACTGTAATAATGACTGATTTAAAAACGTGTTTACTGTCGGAAGATTCTGTATTTTAAGTTGCAGTTGCACAGAATGCACGCACCTTCGTTCAGACTTGAACATCTCCTTCGCTTTGACTGGAGTGGCAGACTCGGACTTTAAAGCTCAATGCCGCCACTGCACCACCGAACGTACTGTATGAAATTATTTAACCTGAGAAGATTCGGGGCTTTTGAAAAAACAATCGGGGCTGAAGCCCCAGAAGCCACCCCCCCGCTCCGCCCCTGCTACTCAACCATACAAAACGCAACACATGTTAATGTACAGTCACAGGTATTTATTGCATAAATTGACAAACAAACAGTATATTACAAAACAAATCGCGCAGCAAACCTTCTGAATTGAAGCCAAAAATAAGTTTAGACGAAGATGGTCCATGTATGCAACGCATGTATATATAGAACAGAGCTCATTCAGACGACGTCATGACGCAATCGAGAGCCAATAGGCTTGTTTGAGATGCACCTTGCCTCGCCTGAAAAGAAGACGAGAGTAGGCGGCTGCAGTAAGGGGAGGAGTGAAAACAGCAGGCAAGACGGACACTTCCCAAATCGCGCTGTCAAGTCGTCTGGAAACGTCAGCAATGGAATAGATTTTTTTACGTTCACGTTTTTTATCGCATTTTTCTTGGGCCAACTGAGTTTAAAAGTGAGAAATGTTCTAAATCATATATTAGACAAGTGGTTCCCAAACTTTTTACAATGGTGTACCCCCAGGGATTTAACGTCATTCTGCGCACCCCCTTTCTTACAGTCACAATTGTGGTCTCAAACATTTTTTTATTTGCATTTTAAATGCATGTAATTTTCTTTTATCAAACAATAAATGATATATGACTCATATATAAATAATAGAAATAATAATAAAAGAATTACATTCTCCACAATAGCCACTCTGTAACTCACCATGTAGGATGCTTCCGTCCTTTCTTATTAAGGTTTTCTGACGCTGTTATAAGGGCCTTCCCGAGTTGTCGTAACTGTCTTTCGAAAAACTCTTGCGGTTTATTTTTCAAAGTCGCATGCTTTGTTTCTAAATGCCTGCGCAAAAACGCTGGCTTCATGCAGTTATAAAAGAGTACTTTTGCACAGTGCTCGAATTGAGTCAAGTCTTATGGGGGGTCCCCACCATAAGATTTTTTTTGGGTGGGGGTTAGTCTCGCAATATACAATTTACACAAAATACACAATATATTTGATCATAATATGCATAATTATATAATATTTATTAAAAACAGGCTTAAATAAAAGAACGGGCTTCTTTTACTGTATTTTGGATCAAATCAATGCAGGCTTGGTGAATAGAAATGACTTTTGAACAGTAGAGTACGTCCAACAGAATAATTCTAGCATTATTTAACAATGTAGTATTTACTATTTTCCCTAAAAACTTCTGGGGTGTATTCCAGAAAGCAGGGTTAAATTACCGTCAGCTAAACCCTGAACTCTCGGTTGATTAACCCAAACCTTGCTTACTCGGGTATGTCGGTTCCAAATCACCTGAGAAGAGTTAGTGTAATCAACCTCCCGAAAGATACACAGAGTTACAGAAACAACATGAAGACATTGTCAATGGATCACAGATTTCACGAGTCACCATGGAAACGGCAGGGAAGCTTAAAGTTTTTGACTGTAAAACAACGTTATAAATCAAAGTTTTTTTTACAGACTTAAATCTGCATCAGTGTATAAAGTGCGGGATAAAAATCATAAAATTAAATTATTTAGGTTATGGAATTATTTAATTAAAGATATACATATTTTAAATATATGCACTATTTTTATACTATAATATTTAAAATATATACTCATCATGGCTATCTTTGTTACATAAACTGTATTTTTGTTGAGATGTTTGTAACTGTAATTTTAACGTGTTTACCATGGTATTTTACCAAAATTGTGTTGTGTATCACATTGGTAATTTTGAAGGCAGTATTAAACCTCTTTTTTGTTCCTTCTCTGTATGTTCCTTAAAAAATCTACCTTTATTTGGTTTTCTGAAAACTGATTTTGCATTGTATCAGCTTTATTTGCAACAGTTGCTGATGTAGTCATATTAATAGAGACTCTTTTCATTCTAGAAACTACTACATTGGTCATAATTTTGGAAAAGAAATTGTGCAATGCTTTTCAGTACTCTACACTATGTATGATAATTAATTTACAGCAGAGGATGAAGGTCTGCTGTGACATGAGGTAGAGGTTTCAAATGTTAGGCGCAGTCATATATACATAATAATCATGTAGCCTTTATATATCCCTTTCAAATACACATACATTTAGTTTTTTGTTTGTTTCTTTTGACTTTGTTTGCTAAAAGGCCATGGCTTTCCAAATGTTAAAAGAGGTGGAAACGGCCTATCCTGAAAGGCTAATTTTAATTTGGAGAAAGGCCTTTCAATACTAAACTGTAGGAGGAGGCTCAGGATCAGAAAGACATTTTTATGGAATACAGTCAGTATGAAAAACCTTAAGTCTAAGTTTTTTATGTATTTTTTTATGTAAATGGATTTAAAATATAATAAGAATTTAAATATGTGAACAATATGCCATGGTAATCCCATTGGGGGGTCACCTAATAAAGCCTTGGAAACCTGCCAGCCTGGGAATCGAACTTGCAACCTTTGAAGTTTTAAATCTGGCTCTCTGACCATTAGGCCACAACTTTTTTTGACCCAATGCATCAAATATTGCATAATAAGTTGACAAGAGTAATGATATGCAATCCTCTGGAGTTAAAATACTTCACTATTAACATCCTTTAACTGTTGGAAATTGTAAGATGTGTATATTTATCCAGTGATATTTGGAGATGTTTAAATAAACCTAATTCAAAGTATATACAATATTTAATATAAATAGCCTACATGAAGTTTAACAATAACAGTTTACATTATTTTATCATTTTAAAAGGTTAAACAATAAAGTTAATAAAAATATTTGTTGTGAATGCTAAATTGCGATGGGTGAGATTGGAAAAGTAATTGTAATATTGCTGTAAAATTATAATATATTATACGTAATCTGTGCTTCCACGTCCACTTGACGCTCATCAAAATGCACACATGCGCAGACAACCCCTAACGCTTAGTGACATTTCCTTCAAATGAACTAACCCTGAAACATAACCTGCTCCGGAGCAGGTTATCTTCAGAGAGTAAGTTGCTATGGTTACTTGCATACCCTGAAAGTTATCTCCATTTTTGGAACCGAAAGTTGGGGTTATCTGCTAACTAACCCTTAAACTTACCCGGGTATGTCACATAACCAGCTTTCTGGAATACACCCCTGGATGATTGACACTTTGTGATAATAATGTTTGTTCCAAAAGACTTGTTTAAATGCAAGAAACTAGTTAGATAATTAAAAGATATTAGATATTAAAAATATAAATTGTGACAAGACCGGCTGTCAGTCTGTGTGTTAGTGTTGTGGGGATTTTTCAACGATTTCAGTGCAGTTTACATAGTTACGTCCAGTAGGTGGCAGCAAGGGACTGTTATGAGTGAGTCTGTCAGTCAGCAGACTAGAAAACCATTTCAGTCCAAAAGTCTGCTTTATTCAGGAACTAACTATGGCTATCAATATGTCAATCATAGCTATTTCAAGAGTGAATCCCGCATTAATATGCCGATGTAATTCCCGAAACTTTGCAGCGTGTATGTGGCCGTTGGTTTTAGCAGCATGAAAAGCAAGTTTTATACAATTCTGAATGGATTTTATATAGCACAGAAACCGCACAACGAGCACTCCCTTTATAATTACTAAAAAGCTGTCACTCATCTTCATCGAGATCTCTAGCACCCCAGAACCAGGCCTAATAATAATTTACGCAAGGAATAAAAAAGCCCCGACATGGAGTTGATAAATATAGTGGAAAGATATAGAGAGAGAGAAAATTACCCCTCAAAAAAGTAGAAGCTTCCTCTTCCCGACTGCGAGTGGAGGTTTATTATTCTCCATTTTTTAGCTGAAGTTAGCTTCACCGGAGCGACGCCGATCAAGCAGTCATGTCAACGATGTCCTGCGCTTAGCGGTCTTTAGACGTGGGGCGGGGCGTTTAAAATTTAAAGAGACATGACAACTAGCCCATAAACAAACTTATTATAAATGATTGTAAATATTTAATTCACGAAATTTACCATATCCATTTCATGAATTTAATCACAATTGTCATTATAATTTTTACTCAAATAAAAATATCTGAGGGACCCCCTAAGTCTATTTTTTACTTCTTATGGGGGTCCCTAATGCCTTATGGGGGTCCCGGATCCCCCCAGCCCCCCCTCAATTCGAGCACTGCTTTTGCACATATAACGCACTGTGGTTTGGGATTTTCGTCACTGCCAATGTAAGTAAATCCATATGAAATGTATTTCTCGTCATATTTACGCCTTTTTGATCGTATTTCTGTGAACTGCTGAACGTGAGTTGACGCTGTAGTCTCCGATGCATCGCTATCTGTGTCGGTGTCAACCGGAGCGGGTGGTTGATTTACACCTGCAGCCGAAGTGCTGTTGGAGGGACCCGGGGTGTGGTCAGAGGACGTGGATCATCCGAGCTGCTCGATCTCGATTTTCTTTCTGTGGCTGCGGGCCTAAATCTTTGCAACCACTTATCCATTTTAATTTAACAAGCAGTTGTTGCTTCGTTCCAAGCCATGTGCAGTCGAATTACATGCGGTACGTAAAGACGTGCGCTTGCATGAGTGGACGCATATTTTTTGATTGGATGTCATGAATTTGACCTTTTATGGCACTACGTGACTACTATTTTGCTTTGTGTACACTAGAGGGAGAACGTCTTTATATTTAGCTTGTAAGAAAAACATGCCTGGTTGATTGCAAGGTGCGTTATAATTAAGTAAACAGTAGATTTCAGGATTTTGTTCACGTACCCCCTCCGTCACTTGGCGTACCCCCGGGGGTACCCCAGTTTGGGAACCACTGCGGTAGACAAAAACTTCTCCTGCTGCCGGTAGAAGCGCTATTTTAGGAAACGCTCCAAGGGGTCGTATTTGGGGAACGTTGTAAAGGACCAATGTGGTCGTATGAGTTGGAGGACTTGGTTGGGGAACGTTGTAAACGACTAATGTGGTCGTATGAGTTGGAGGACTTGTTAGCCTACTCCACACAGAAATAAAAATTCTATTAACAACTCTCAAGTTGTTCCAAACCCAATTTCTGCCAGTACCAGTGTCGTCAAATATTTAACAATAGCATATATTTAAGGTTGGCGGAATGAAACTGTTCTGGGCAAACTCTCTGCCCGTCCACGCAGCTTTGCATGGACAGACATAGTGGGAGCGCAGCAATACACGCCGTTGTCAACGAATTTCATTATCGATTAGTTGGTCCGTGACGTCACTTGATTTATAAATCAAGCGCGTCTTCTTCCCTTTTAAAATGACCATTTTAGATGCGTCTCTCCGTGCAGCATGAGCTGCGCAGTTTTAAAGTCACACTTGTCTCTCCGTGCAGCGCGAGGTGCGCAGTTTTAAAGTCACACGTCTCAGTGCCGCGCGAGGTGCGCAGTTTTAAAGTCAGACGTGTATCTCCGTGGATGCGTCTCTCCATGCAGCGCGAGGTGCGCAGTTTTAAAGTCGGACGTGTTTTGCATGCATCTTTTCAAGCTGCGCAGTTTTAAAGTTTAAAGGGGAGAGGTGTTTAAATGACAAAATTAAAGATTATATTAGTAAAACCCTATTTGTGGCGTTTGCACTTTGCAAAGTACATATTAGGCTAAATACCCTGATTTGGTGGTTTATTTAGTTCAGAGGTGGGTAACGAAGTACATTTACTTGAGTACTGTACTTAAGTACACTTTTTGAGTATTTGTACTGAAGTATTACTTTTTCTGTTTACTTTTTACTGTACTTCACTACATTTGAATGACAAATATCTCACTTTTCATGGCACAAAAAATGATTTCCTTGGCCGAACCTCCCCCTTGCTCCCACGTAGGAGAGACTACAGGTGCTGGTCATATAATTAGAATATCATCAAAAAGTTGATTTATTTCACTAATTCCATTGAAAAAGTGAAACTTGTATATTATATTCATTCATTACACACAGACTGATATATTTCTATATATTATATACTATAATATTTTTTTAATTTGATGATTATAACTGACAACTAATGAAAATCCCAAATTCAGTATCTCAGAAAATTAGAATATTACTTAAGACCAATACAAAGAAAGGATTTTTATTAATCTTGGCCAACTGAAAAGTATGCACATGAAAAGTATGAGCATGTACAGCACTCAATACTTAGTTGGGGCTCCTTTTGCCTGAATTACAGCAGCAATGCGGCATGGCATGGAGTCGATCAGTCTGTGGCACTGATCGACCAACGGATTCAACAAACGGCTTACCTTTTACATGACAAGGCGGACTGGCGGAGTGTTCGAGGGTGAGAAGCGTCTCTGTTGAGAAAAGTCTTTCGACACTACAAGAAGTCATATGTAATGTAACAGTTGTCTTTAGCAAGCTACTCATTTTCTTCTTTTCATAATTTATAAAAAAAAACAGAATATTGTGCGCACCCGCCATCGCAGCGTACACATTAAACTCTTGGCGCAAAAGATGCTATGCACAACACGTGACATAATTAAACCAATAACTTTGAAAACAGCGGGGGAGCACTGATTGGTCGATCAACCAGATTAACAAATCAACAATTCCTTACTTTTTTAAGCAATCAAAAATCTGAGGTGGACCATACATGTAAATGAGGGGTCCCCTCAGGCCCCTCATGGCTACGCTACTGGTGGTTTTGTTCTGACATCAGTGCGAAATAGCAGCATAGGCTTATAGCTTTATATTCTTATTGTTGAGTAGTATGAGATGTACACACTAGTTATACACTTTTAGAAAAGATACAAACATTCACTGATCTTCACATAACATGGTGTTAATAATCAAGTTTATGTAAATGTTTAAACAGAAGGACTGATGTCAATTGAGCTATGGATATTTCTTCCAATCCAGGATATTTCTTTCCATTTCTTCCAATCCAGAACACCTGGGGCCCATTTCAATAAGGAGGTTCAACCAACACCGAGTTAAAATGTGAACTCTGAGTTGCGAATTTGAGTTTTTGGTTTCAGAACAGCTGATTTGAGTTAGTTCTATCAACTCTGGGTAGACTTACATTCCCTGCGTTCCATTTCGAAGGGCTCATCCCTATGTCCTAAAACCTTCGAATGGTTTACCCTCCAGAGTGAGAGCTTTGAAGGGTTAAAGGGTGTAGGGCACTTCCAAACAACTTGAAGTGCCCTTCTGCGTCATCATCCCGCGCCCATAAAGAGGCGGTGTCACCATGCAAAGAATCTGCGCAAAGAATCATGGGAGCCTGAAGTGACCATCAGTTGTACCCTTCGAAATCCTTCATTCTGAAGGGCCCTTTGAAGTGGCCAGTTATGAGCACTTCGGTTTGGAACGACCCTTCAGTATGGCGGCCATGATTGTTGTCACTCCGAAGGGCCCTTTGGAGGGCGATATATCCCAGTTGGAACGCAGGGCTTGAATTAAGCGCTTGCACCACAACTACGACAAGCCATGATCAATGGAGCTCCGATATTACGATTCACCATGGCAACGGCACCAAAAAAGAGCAACCTGGCGGCAGAAAGCGCTTGAGAGCGAGGCACACTTTCCGCTATGTATGCAGTGGATTTACTAATGTGCTTTAATGTGTAAATGACTTAAGTTTAAATTGATAAAACGATAAATAAAAAATAAACAAACAAATTAATCAGTAAATGAATTAATAAATGAATGAAACAACAGAAATAATAAAAAAAATCTTATGTTCTCACTCATCATGAGTGCTCTAGTGAGGCTTGTGAGACAGTGTATGGGACATTTGTTAGTGTGTCAGACTTGTCAAATTCAGAGTAATCATCGATTCGAACCCTGCTCGGAGCAGTTTTGGGTAGGAATGGCTGCACATCTAAATTAATTGTTTATTACCTTTATCACTGCATGTATGTCTGTATTTATTAATTGATTTATTCATGCACTTTATTTGCACACTTTATTAAGTCATTTCTTATCCTCCATAGAAAACTAACATTTGTGAGAACATGTAAGGGAAAGAATCTGCTCTGATGTAAAACACGGCCACGATGGCTGATGTTATTGATGTAAGGATGGATGAGATATATTTTGATATATCTAATTCACTGTAAAGAAAAATGGTACAGTTTTAATAAAAATGCACAGGGAAATGACAAAATTCCACTCGGGTCCTAAATTGCTCTCCTGAAATCAAAGAACATCCATATGAATTAATGCAGCCTCTTCACATACAGGATCCTCAATAAATTCACATATGACATTTTAGTCACTGAGATGGTCTCTGTGTGATCAAAATGTGTGCCATAAATGACTGTATTAATGAATGAATGAATGAGGTACACCATTGCGCTTTAAAAATGGGTAGGAGATCGAAAGAAACTCTGGGTTTACCAAAGAAAAGCTGCTCCCGACCAGGTTAGGTTAACAGAGTAAGTTACTACGGTTACTGACTCCGAGTATAAGTGACCTCTCTTTTAGAAACAAGCTTGAGTTACCCTGCTTTCTCGGGTTTGACACACCTCACATTCTGAAACGGAAAACCCAGAGTTTCCCTCATTTCAGGGTTAATATACTCAGAGTTTTCACGAAACCACCTTTCTGAAATGGGCCCCTGTTGCCCAAAACCAAAAAACAACAACAAAATTATTAAGTATCCACATTTATATATAGGCTACATCAAAATGTGTAAGACATGATGCTACACAAATTAAGAAGACTACACAAATTTATTACTTAAAAGAAGACTACACAAATGTATTACTTGGTAATACCTGCAAAGTGTGTCTTCTGTCTAAACAGAGGCACTGAAGCATCTGCATGAGAGACAGAAAAACATGCTATTACAAACTCAGAAACAATAGCAAAATAGAAAAAAATCAGTTTTAGCATCAAATGAAGTTACATGACCCTTAGGGAAATTTACCAAGATTTAACTATATATTTACTGAAACTTTGACAATACATGAATGCAAACCAAACCAGTATAGTGTTTAATATAGTGAAGCTGATGATCCACTGACAGAGGAAGGTGGGCACGGAGAGCTGTGTCAGTTAGTACAGGAGGGCATCTGGGATGATGGTGTTGATGTTTTTTTTGTTGGGGGGGTACAGGGATGGTGGAGCATTTAAAGCAGGAGGGGACTTTACACAGCTCCAGTGATCTATTGAAGATCAGTGTGAAGATCGATGACAGCTG
Organism: Triplophysa rosa; assembly: GCF_024868665.1. Classification (NCBI taxonomy): domain Eukaryota; kingdom Metazoa; phylum Chordata; class Actinopteri; order Cypriniformes; family Nemacheilidae; genus Triplophysa; species Triplophysa rosa. The sequence continues at coordinate 10,963,137 of NC_079898.1, forward strand.
GACAGCACAGGCTTTGAGGCAGGCTGGAGAGACTCCGCCCCCACGTCAAAACGATGACAAATAAAAACACAAAAAAAGTGAAAAGCAAAGGAAAAACCAAGCCGCAAGCGCACAGTTGGCTGAAACGCAGAATCAAAAGAGCAGTGCAAATGAATTAGTAGGTATTGCAAACGAAAAGATGTGCTGCAAAATCATTGCTGATGAAGTTTCTCTTTGCAAAACTTAACTTTATCTCTCATTAGGCCTTTTATCTTTTTTTGCTAAACTTTATTTTTGTTTGCAAAAAATATCTTTATTTCTCTCAATTTATCTTTTGAGATTCATTATCTTTGTTTGCAATTTTATTTGTTTTTGCTCAATTTTTCTTTTGCGAAACTTCATTTTCTTTTGCAAATAGCCTATATGGCATTGAATTGACTTCATAGGTAAACGGCTCACTATGCTTTTAAATCACCCCTGCATACTTTTTTTTATCATAAAGCCGATCTTTACACAAAGCATTGCACTATGTTTGACAAACCCTATATCTGGAGTATTGGCCAACACCTGCACTTGTAAAAGTTTTTTTATGGTGACAGCTGAATCTCAGAGAGGAATTTAAACAGTCGCATAATTTACGTCATGCTTTCAGTTCCGCGCTCTGGCGTGATTTGCGTGATTATACAGGATAATAGACATAAGGTATTGAGGAGTCTCAGAGGGATTGTGTACACTACAATTTGGCGGTATGTAAACAGATTTGAACAGGAATAAACGCCACCCTTTTCTCTTTTTACAGTCACACCTGTACGCATGTGCAGTAACATGCCCACTACTACAAACACAGCTGCTTAAAAATAATGTTATTTTAGTCTGTTTGATTTGAGGGTATTTAGGATAATATTAGTCTTTTTGTTTTGTGTGCACCAGGTGTTTTTTGCCCTTTCGAGTTTCTACTTTGCTCTTCATTGGGGTTCATTATATTTCTTACATTCTTAGTGACATTCTTAATGGGTCAACGCACATGCACAATGCATTCATACACCATTGTGTTAGGACCACCAGTAAAGAGCTGCACTCAGTAACTTTGGGTCCTTCAAGAGTTTGAGATATATAGAGAGATTTTTTTAAATTATGTAACTTATATTATTTTTATATAGTGCTGAAGTAAATAAAGGCATGAAGTTGTGAATAAATAATTTTCTCCGGACCCACTTTCAAAAATGTAAACATATAGATTATGTCAGTGTGGTGGTGCAACTGTATTTACCAGTGGCTCTCACGCCCTGGGGAACTCTTCATGCCCTATTTTAAATCCTCAAAGCAGACGTGTACCTGTTAGCAAACTTCAGTTTGTATAACTGTCTGGGCTACTTTACTAGTTTCAGTAACAGGTACCTGTTCTTAACATTAATTACACTTATTATATTTACTATGCTATTTACATGTCTTTTAATGTAAATAAGAATGATCTCAAATGATAGATGACAGAGATGTAGGCCTACATAAACATTTCTCCTGTGAAAAATATCCAAATACTGACAATATGGGAAGCTGTGAAGTTTGTAGTGTTTATTAATCAGATTACTCAAATCAAAATATATATTGAAAAAATTTGAATAGATTTGTAAAGGAACTGAAAATGATATGTGCATTATGACAAGCTTTGGTTAAAACCATGTGTTTGTACATATCAATAAAAAATATCCTAGAGTGACAGTGAGTCCCACTTTATAATACATCAATTTTTTCAGAAAAAATACACAAAAAAACTAAATACCATGTAAGTGAACCAATGAGCTTTCCCACAGGCCCATTTTGCTGGAATAGTAGGGATCTTGAAGAAACTGGGGAGGGTGATCAGGAGGTTATCTCGGCTAACAGAATCGGTCAGGTTTTAATGTCTTTATAATAGGGCTGCCACGGTTCATCTTTATCATGACTATTACATTTTTTTCCCATTCTGTAATAAATGTATATGTCGAGCGTTGACTGTGAAGTGCCCTTGTTTGAAGTAAAGGACTTGATAAGTGATAAGCGTCTGTAGGCTATCTCAGCAATCTCCTCAAGCCATTATGAATGTGTTTGCTGCAGTATATGCAGAGCCGTGTCAGAAAGGCTGTGGGTTAATTTGTGATGCGTGTGTGATGTGAGATATTGGTTATTATTTTGGGTGTGCACTGCACTGTAAGTGACTACATGTTTTATCTCTTGTAGCCTATATGTAAATGCATAAATCAGCAGTGTACACCATATATCCTCATCACATAGGCATAAAGCTAACGGGTCACCCCCATCCCATCACAAAGAAACAAATTCACACACTCACACACTAAATATTCTGAAACAAGAACACATTTCTTGAATGTTGGAAACATGTTTATATATTTGTTGCATAGTTTATGTTGATAATTTGAGGTTCTGTGATATAAAACTCACATTAAACAAGCATTTTTACACAAAAAGGCAAAATGTGCTATTATTGTTTAAATAAACTTAATAGAAAAGAGATAAAAAAATTATACTGACTGAAATAATTAACTTTCTGGTAGCCTCCTTGACGGTGTAAATAAAAATGTAACATAATAACAAACAGTTTTTTAGACAGTGACAGATAAAATAAACGTAAACATGTATATATTTCGAAATAAAAAGGGCTGACGGAACACTAAAACGTGTAAGTATGAATTAAGAAGTCTGTGACAATGTTGTTAAAAAAGTAGTAAATCAAACAAAGAAATGTCCTTTCATTTATTTGAATGGTACGTTCCAGACCAGACCAGTACGTTGACATATGATTGGTTATCTTGTAAACTTGGGCGTAGCTTGAAATGTTCCGCGGGAAAATTATTTTTCACTTCGCTTCTTCGCGTCGTTGTCCCGCCTAAAGAATGTAAAGATAAAGCCTATTGGATGAATGTTGAGCAGCGACATTGTCATATTATTTTAACTGGTCAACGGATAAGTCTGTCATCCTTCGACCCACCTACTTTCTTTTTGAGAACCATGCGGAAAAAGGAGGAAGCTCGTCTTATTGGATGACTCAGAAGTAACGGCGCAGCTTATTGGCTACATAGATTGCCGCTTGTGGACTGCATGTTTTGAACATAAATAAGGGCTACGATCAACATTTTCTTCCTCAGCAGAGTTTGGAAAGGTCAGAGAGAGTGCGAGCAAATCGACAGCTCTCTGACAACAAAGATCAAAGAAGATGGACTTTTAAAAGACATTTCTTACCCCTAGCATGTGTGATCTGGACTACTTGGACGTCGATATTATGCAGCATTCGCCTGGTTATTTTTCTCAACTCCAAATAAGATCAAATTGAGGCCCCGTTGCTGCTTGCTTGGCTTAACCATTTGTCGTCTCTTTCGCGCTCGATTGGATCCTTTATTTTCAGCAAACATCAGACGATCTTTTCTGAAATGGATTTTGAGATTGCTCGTGGCGAAATCAGCCCTGTAGATGATCATTTTATCACCGGGCCTGATTCTGTTCCTCGACCTCCCCGACTCTCCCTCCCCGAGCTCGGGCTGAGGGGCTCCCCCTGCACGAAGAACCTGGCCTCCCCCGGACCCATGGCTGTGCTTTCTCCCGTGACTAACCTGGCTCTAAACCTGAATAATCTCGCTGTACTTGGAGGGTGAGTTCAAGTGTCTTTTCAATATCTGCAAAGTCAGCTTCTTCGTTTCATTGCGACTTCCTGAAAATGATCTTTGCAAAGAAACATTCATTGTTCCTTACTGCCCTTATGTAAATATAAACAACTGTATTTAAATTGTTAACATGGCATGCAATTTGACTGGTTTTTTTGTCCGGATTGTTACAATATATATTTTTTCCGTCTCAATGCAGACAATGTGAAACGCCAAAGCGGAAGAAAACACTGCCCCTCCTGAAGATCCCTTCCTTCGCATCTGATGTCTCTTCTGATTCAGGTTAGCTTGGGAAACCTGCATTTGTTGTCCTGTTAAAAATCGATGGCACAGCTAGGCTGTTGCTTCAGTGTGTGACAGCTAATGCAGTAAGCATGTGAGCAATAGACTTTATATTGTAGCCTTGCAGCATCATTATCAACAGGATGTGGAGGTTTTCTCACCTGTGTTCCCTTCCCCCCTCTCCAGGTCTTGGTATGGATTCTCCCAGCCCTTTGGACCCTCTGGATGCTGAGCAGAAGTGAGTACCACTGGGTTTATTAGATGTCAGAGAGAGTGAGAGCTTGGGTGCTTGGCTTGGGGATTATGAATTAACCTCTGTTGTCACATGGGTGCATATGCCCAGTTTAGCCTTCCTTACAAAACTATTTACTACATTTCGTTGCCCTGTACTTGTACATGTGTAATGACAATAAAGTTGAATCTAATCTAAAAAACATGGCCAGAAACATGGTTACTATACTTTTTTCATACAGATTTTTCAGTTTTTGGTGAACTGTTCCTAAGGTTAATAAAACGTGTACCCTGGATGCATTACGTGCTAAAAATGTCCCTTCGTGGTTGTGAGTTGTGACTACATCCTGTGTGTGTGAGAGACGGTGTTCATTTCTTAGCCATTTGGTGTCAGTGGGAATCCATTTATCTGCAGCCGGACCTACAGCTGTTTTGGTTCCTCACACGTCGGTATGGGTGTGCGCCTGTTGTGGCGTGTTGCCGACGGGGGCTGGGTGATTGGAGTGGCACGCTTTCGTGTCCTGTGAGCTCAGCCGCCTAAATAGTGGAGGTGTGTGTATGAGGTAACCAGGGGTTACTAGCATTGAGTAGAAATCCCCTTTAACTTTAATTTCCCCCTTTTCCTATGGTATGAAAGAGCCACACTCTTGACCTCCTCCCCCTCCAAAGCAGCATTCACTCTCCCCCTGCTCCCATTTTCCAACAAAAGAGGCTTACAGAGGAGGTTAGTGTTATGTGGGCATATGGTAAATTAGAAGACCCCCCTTCTCAGGGCTGTTTAGCATACAGGTGGGCATCACGGTTTATTTGTTAAATTCAGAGTTGTGAGGGGCCTAGTCTGGATTGTCTCTGTAAACGTTTTGTTTGGGGGGGCAGGAGGAGACTTTCAATACACTATGAACTGTTGAAAAGCATTGTTTCCTTTTCCTCACAGATTTGAGAAAGCCATACTGGATTCATCAAGAATAGTCAATGAGTAAGTTGTCATGCTCTACAAAACCCGATTTTTGTTTTTGAAGTCGTTTAACCTTCAGTGATTTTACTAAATTTTCTTTTTAACAACAGGAAAATGCCTATTCGCAGGATTCATTCTTTGCCGGTAAGATTTTTTTCTAGACTTATAATTTTGCTAGATATTAGACAAATAATTAGAATTAGCATTATTCTCCTTGGGGTTAAACCAAATGTATTGATTTTTTTGCTTTGCTTTTTGTAGGTGCAGTTATTGGGTCATAGTCCCAATCTAAAGAATAAAGAATGTGATGCTTCTCGCTATGGAGTTTGGACTCGAGGACACGACAGTGCCAATAAAGAAAACCTGGCTGAGGTTTGTTTTTGCTTGTTTCCATGGTCATAGAAAACCTGCAAATATCAGGGCAGAATTTTTAATTGGGCAAACATCTTTGACTATAAAAAATCCATTAATATAGTAACTTAAAAGGATATGGACGTTTATTGGTCAAAAGTTTAGAAAATGATTCTGACTTAGTATGTTTTATGGCTAATTTAGTCTCTCTTTGTTTTGCAGGATAATTTTGAGTTCAAGAAGCCTTCCATGCCTGCAACTCGCTGCCGCATGCGCTCTGTTGGGGGTGCCAAGGATGCTTTCGCCTGCCGCCCCAACTCTGCTCCTGCTTTAATGGTATGACACTCATCTCCATATAGTCTTCAGATCATGATTCATTGTGTACATTTCATTGGAATGCTGACGTGGCAAGTAAAAGCTTGATTACCCCGTTAGCTGTCTCCACCATCATCCAATCAGCATGACTCTTCCGATGAGAGCAGTCCCTTCATATTGCGACGCTGTCTCGATGACGACGACGACGATGGCTTCTTGGAGGGGCTTGATGATGTGGAGGTGTGAATCATCTTCCGTATCTTGTCATTTCTGTTCCATTTACATTTTTAGTGGTTGTTTCTAAATTTTATTTAATCTAACAATCTAAATAATTTGTTTGCATAGAATGACTCTGATGTTCCACTGGGAATGGATAGTCTTCTCACAGCTCCTCTGGTATCCAAGCAAAGCGTGGACAGTACTGATTCGGTATGTTCCACTCATATATAAGTGTAGCAGATTGGTTTATCTCTTTGGTTTGATTTATAGTTATTGACAGCCACACCTATTTTATTGCCTCAAGCCTGTGATTCGCTGTCGTCCACGTGGGCTCTTTCGTTCTCCCTCCATGCCTAGCCCAGGAGGGCGTGTCCCACTGAAGAGGCCAGATAGGCCTCAAGATGAGAATACTCCCGTGAGAGTGAAGAGGAGGCGGAGCCTGGCAGGGACACAAGTTGCTCCTACAGAGCAGGAAGATGTCGTGCCCCATCAGGTCAGACCCTCACCGGTGAAAAAAACTCGCAAAATGGCACTGGTAGCCAAAATCTGAGCCCTAACTATGTTTCATCTTCATACAGGTTCAAAGGTCAAAGTCTTTTAATCACTCACAGATTGAAAGAATGTTGGATATAGATCCCAGTAATGTGATTGGAGATTTCACCAAGGTAAGTTTTTATTTTTGTATTTACATAGAAGGGGAATTTTTTTACATGGTGTTAAAACACTTGTTTGTCGTTTTGAAGGCTCCTGCGCTACCCACAGTACCTGGAAGACACCAAGAGCTGAAATACATCACTCCAGATATTGCAAGTTTTAACAAATTATAATTGAGTTGTAGATTTCATATGCAAAAATGGGAAATACGAATAAATAACACTGGATACATAATGCACCTTGTAATATTTAGTTTTACGTAAATCATCTGCAGTTGTAGTCAGTAAAACAAATCTGGTTGTGATGAGTTCAATTAGGTTTCATGAATCCTCCATGTGTGTGTGTTAACAGATGGTTAAAGCAATAAATGGTCAATATAATGATCTGGTGGAAAGGCTGTTTGTCATCGATTGTCGCTATCCGTATGAGTATGATGGTGGCCATATTAAGGTAAGACAGTTGCTTCGAGTAAACAAACTTTGCAGTTTCACGTCTTGATGTATCTGGTGCAAATTTTAATGGCTTTCAATTCTGTCCTTGTCAGGGTGCCCTCAACTTCCATCATGAAGATCAAATTGAAGACCTCTTTTTACGGAATCCCATCCTCCCCATGTGCCCCGAGAAGCGTGTCCTGCTGGTTTTCCACTGTGAATTTTCGTCCGAGCGTGGCCCACGCATGTGTCGCTACGTTCGAGAGAGAGATCGACTTTTGAACGAGTATCCCAACCTCCATTATCCCGAACTGTACATCCTAAAGGGTGGCTACAAGGAGTTTTTCCCACTACACAAGGTGTGTATGAGTTTCTTCACAAAGTTGAACTAAGAGTAGTCTTTAAAGGGATATCTGACCCAAAAATGAAAATTCTGTCATTATTTACTCACCCTCAGATTATTCCAAAGCTGTATAAATTTCTTTGTTTTGCTGAACATGCAGGAAGATATTTAAAAGAATGTCAGATCTTGACTCCCATAGTATTCATTTTCCCTACTATGTGAGTCAATGGGGGGCGAGATCTAAAATTTTTCCAAATTCCTTCCTGTGTGTTCAGCAAAACAAAGAAATGTATGCAGGTTTGGAACAATCTGAGGGCGAGTAGTAAATAATGAGTTTTCATTTTTGGGTGAAGTATTCCTTTAAATCTCTTCCATTGTCTTTCACTTTTTGAGGATTATAAAGTAAATGTGTTTTCGTTTGCAGGCTGAGTGTGAGCCCCAAGATTACAGGCCTATGGCTCATGAAGACTTCAAAGAAGACTATAGAAAGTTCCGTCTTAAAAGCCGCACCTGGTCTGGAGAACGCAGCAAGAGAGACATGTACAGCCGTCTCAAAAAACTTTGAGACACGTGTGCTTGTTTTCATGAATTTACTGCCTTTTAATTGCATATACACTGCCCTCTCACACAAGACATGCCAGGGATGTGCAGAGGTGTATTAGTTTACAGGCTGCCATACATCTTGGCCTAAGCTTTTGAACTGATCCCATCGCTGCCGTTCATTTCCCGCCACCTTGATCCCCCTTTAGAAACGCATCACTGCCATGTTAAATATACGCATAATTTTAACTGTCCCATATTTTTACTCCTGTTGTTTCGGTCACATTTAAAAAAAACAATTTAAATAGGTATGTTCTGTTGAGCACTTTTTAAACCATTGTTGTGGAGAAGTGCTTTATACTTTTTCCCCCTTTTAATTTAATTGTCATTTGACCATTAAAGTAGCCGTAATTAAGATTGGATAATTATTACAATAATTGTTATAAATTTAAGTTTGCCTCATGTCGTTTATCCATTATGTACATTATCATTCCAGAATAATGTTAAAAATTTTTACCTCTGTTTTGGTTGTTTTTTTTTTTTAGTGAAACCAGCAAGATTTTATTTTTCACTCAAACTAACTTGACTGATGGCTTTAACTCAGGACTTTTGCTGCTGGTCAGCAAGTGATGACCATGTTGATGTTCAGTCGGTGTTGTAAGACCGAATTTAGGCTTTTATCCATTAACCAATTTGACAGTTTATTTTCTTACTCCCCTGAGAGTGCATATATTTTGTAAATTTACATACCTGGTTTTTTATTGGTTATGTGACTGGAGAGGCTGGTTTATGTATTCCTGAATAAAATGGAGTTGAAACTAGGGGTGAAAACTGAAATCTGAATCTTGTTTTCTTGATTCTTATAAGTTGTCTGTGTGCAGTTATTCATTGACTTGGGGTGAGTCACTTCTTTTTTCAAATGTACCGGTCTAACTGGGAACTTGATTGTGGTTAGCCAAGCACAAACACGTGTCCCTGCACACATTCACATTCCTTGGAGGTTTCACAGGGGAGGAGGAGCTAGTATTTTCCCAGCAGTCCTGGCATACTGTCAGACATGTGCCAGCACAAATGTTTTTGGTTAATAAGTTACAAAATAAGTATTTGGGCATTTTTTTTGTATATAGATTAAATGGGAATAACAGTTAAAATCTAGAGATTTCATTTGATTGATACAAACAAGAGAGGCAAGCTTTCATATTGTACATGCTTGATACCTAGCAGACTATGGACCAGTAAACATTTACAGTACTGTCAACAATAAAGTAAATACATAAGCCTACTTTGTCCACAACATTAAAAGTTACTTTAAATTCTGATTTCTTTTGAAACGCAGGGGTTTTGTTTCACATTTTTAGTTATGTTTTAACGTTATTTCTGTTGTGATGTTTAATATGCTGATGATGTATAAAGCATATATAAATACAAATAACACATAACATTACATTAAAATAAAAATAATATAATGATAAACATTTCAATAACGAAACTGCTGTTTTATTTGCCTCTTAAGACATTAAAGTGATGGTTTACCCCAAAATGAAAATTCTGTCATTTACTCGCCCTCTTGTCATTTCAAAGCTTTATGACTTTCTTCCACAGAACACTGAAGATATTTTGAAGAAAGTTGATAACCGAACAACACTGGCCCCCATTAACTTCTATTGTATGGTCACAAAACCAATGCATGTGAATGGGGGCCAGTTAACAACATTCTTCAAAATGAAGAAAGTCAAACAGGTTAGAAATGACAAGAGGGTAAGTAAATGATGACGTTTTTTTAATTTTTGGGTGAACTATCACTTTAAGGCCTGGTTTCACAGACAAGACTTTGCTGAAGCCAGGACTAGACCTTAGTTCAATTTGGATATTTAAATCACTTTTATAAAAATACCTTAGACAAAAACATTACTGGTGTGCATCTCGAGACAAAACAATGGCACTGTATGTGAATGTGGGCATTAGTATATGGTATCATTTAGTATGTGGTATCATTTAACCGCTGTAAGCCACTCAATAACAATTCTAATGTAAGTCACAGGATCTTATGCAGTTTCCATTGTGAATGTGATTTTGTCCCGTTAGCTTGCCTCTGAATGAAAATATGACTGTAACTGGTGATAAAGGGTGGAACTTTGCCATCATTGTAACCACATCCTATCGCTTTTGCTACAGCGAGATCCTCTGAATAATCTCTTGGCTTTGTTTCAACCCACTGACTCAAACTTTTTATTTTGTGTGATCTTTGGTCATGGAGAAGCTGTCTGTCACTTCTCATAATGTTGATATCTTGTGAAGGTTTAGGCATTAGAGAAGTGTTAATGCAATAAACAGTCTTATTTCTGTGTAGCAGGAAATGTGGGGCACTGTATGCGTCCTCCTCACTAATGCTATGAGCATGATGAGCAGTTGTTAAGCAAAACAGCTGCCCTTTGTGTATGAGACCATGTGTTTGTCCAACTGTTTCTTGGAGGAGGGCATGTAGGAAGGGTGTTATTTTGAATGTGTATTTTAAAAGTTGTGATTAATGTGCCTGTTGAAGAATATGTTTCACATGAATCCCGAAATGCCTTTAAAGACAATTAACAAAAATCTACAAGGCTTGTGGTGGTGGTCAAAGCAAACTCTATAACTACATTTTTTATTTGATTTACCATCATGCATGGATTATATATATCTATATAGAAGTATGTGGATCAAAGAATGTAAATCCATTTTAGTTATTGTGAGACTACAACTGGCATATATCATAAAAGCTGAAGCTTTGAAAAGCTGCAGAGAGGAAAAATAAAGGAGCTTAAAAGGTTCTTCACAGCGATGCCACAGAAGAACCATTCAGTCAAAGGTTCTTTAAAGAACCATCTCTTTCTAACTTTTTTATAATCTGAAAAACCTCTTTTCGCCACAAAGAACCTTTTGTGAAACAGAAAGGTTCTTCAGATCAGATGGTAAAGGTTCTTAATGGAACCAAAACGGTTCTTCTATATGGCATCGAAGAACCTTTTGAAGCACTTTTTTTAAGTGTAGATTTTTTCATAGGTACTGACTCTGTTTGACAAAGTATAACTTTTAAACACACTAGAAGCAATACTGTAAAAATCTTACATTAAATAAAAAAGCTCACACTCAAATGATTTATAATTGCATTAGTAGTTAGTGAGAATTATATAGAGCAAATCTACATATGATTATTTTAAATTTTTTTAATTCAAGTCTAGGTTTAGATTTCTAATATAATTGGTTTATTAACTGTGTTGCCTCATGTGATTATAAACAATAAATACCGGCGAGCGCCATCTGGAGTTAAAAGAAATACTGCAATATGATCAGCTGACCACAGTCATGTGACTAAATACGGAAATACGTGTGAATAGTTTTGTCCACACTGACAGCTATACATTTAATAAAAATGGTGATATGTTTCTTAATCCATACGGTGTGTCCGTTGAGCGCGCTGTCTGCTGGCGAGAGCCGCATACTTTACTCGCGCTCATTCGGACCGGAAACCGGAGATGGTCGTGACTTTACATCTGAACAGAGACGACTGATGCAGAAAGAGAAACTTCACATTGTAGCCAGGTGAGATGATTAAAACACTGGGCGTGCACATATTTTCTCAATATTCCAATACAACTTAACAAATATTTGTTTGCTTAACACAACAGATTTACAAATGAGGAGAAATACCACAAGACATATATAATTTATCCTAGAGAACCAGATCTAGTGTTGCTCAAAACAGTACGAGCAAGAACAGAAATGTCTCCCTGCTGATAAAAATGACAGAATTCCTTTATAAAGTGTGTTTTGGGGCCTTACTCCATTACGATTTAAAGGTTTCTGTTGGTTCTCATCGGCCAGCTAAAAATAAAATCCTACCAAAAAAACCCCAACACTTTACCTGTACAGAGACCCACAGATCGAGGCTATAACAGTTCCTATTAAAACCAATAACTAACTAGCGTGACTTTTTATATATGGGCCCATGAGAAACTATAATCTTTCTGTTGTCTATTTCTGTCACTGTCTTTCAGGCAGGTGCGGAGTGCTGTGGCTCTGAGTAGGGAAGCCTCAGGCAATCCGTGTGTAGAGGCTGTGCTGGGTGAAGAGGCCGTAGCACTGGGTGAAGCTGAGTGTGGTGTGTTTTCATTATGCAATGCGGAGCTGTTTCCAGATCGAAGTGTTGTGCTGTGGCTGGGTGTGCAGTCTCTAGCATTCACTCTGGTCTGCAGACCACACGAAAATCATCTGCTCGCTGAGGGAACGCTTCGCAGCATCGCACGCCACTGTCTGGAGGAACTACGTCTGCTGGGACCTGGTAGTGAGGTGTGTTTTTGCTATAGCACCGCTAAACATTAAAGTTTAGTTCATTCAGTGTTTGAAATTATTATTAATATTATATTTTGCATGATGGTGATAAACTGAGTGAAAGTTAACAGAGTAAAAATACTCACTTACATTGAAAAAATAACTTAAATCGAATCTAGGGTCCGGAATGTTATAAAAACTTCTGTTAAATTGTGCCCCTGATAGCACACTACATCTAGGAGATGTCTATTTTACGTCTGCATTTACATCTGCTACACATTGTTTGCTCATCTGCAATACCTCTCGGAGACATCTGCTGTCAGATGTCATATAGACATCTAGAAGACGTCTGTAAGATGTTAATGATTTAGAATGGCTGTAAAACTGCTCTTTCTAAGATGTTTAGATGTTTTTACATAGCAGATGTTTTCCAGATCACCAGGACCCGTATTCTTAAAGCTTCTTAGAATCCTCTCAGAAAGCTCTTAATTTAGCTTAAAAACTTCTACGTAGGAGTCTTGGCTTAAAAGCGATTCAGGACCAATCTGAGAGCAACTTTGAGCAAGGAAAAGACAAAAACTTTTATCTTAGGGAGGAGGCAGGGCTGACCCCGTTGCTATGTATGACACAGTCTTTTGAAGGCTATTCAAAATTTTTGATGGGTTGGTCGCCCAAGAAGAAAAACATTTTTTTAAGGATAGGGTCTTTTTTTAAGTATAAGTCGTGTTTCAAATTACAGGTGTAGTTTTTCCAGTTTTACCACACAGTGTGTATATGTATATGTATATTCTTTATTTTTATTTACCATGCTGTTAATGTCATACTAAACGTATTTGATGGGAAATGAACAGCAACACTATAATGTTCTGAAAGTGCTGTAATTCTTTGTTTGATCACTTTACTTACAGAAGATTGGGACAGAACTACAGTATATCATCTCTGCTGCCTAGTTTGCATTTTGTCCAGTTGCCGAATATGTAAATGTAGTTAACGTAGTGATTACTTCTATTTCTGGCGCTATGGGATTTCTTCGCTATGTCGAGATGTTAGTGTGTCTCTAATAAGATCGGTCACCGAAACACGATCACTGCACATCTAATGTGTTTTGTCCATTTTCTATGCTGCAAAAGAAACTCTTAAGTCCTCCTCGCTACTCCTAACAATTTTGGACCTTGAGAGCTCGTTTAAGGGGTTTAGATGCTTTATGAATTACTTTTTTTTACTAGGATCTTTTCTGTAATTTTACGGGGAAACACCCACATTTCTAAGCATGTTGTCACTAGGAGCAACTCTTTGCGCTAAGATTTTTCATGAATACGGGCCCAGATCTTTAGCAGACATCTTACAGACATACGTGAGCTAGCTGCCTGTCATTTAGAAGCAGGGACGTGCACAGACATTTTGAGGGGCATGGGCTCAAGTGGAAAAAAGGGCACTTCTCATATTTGTTTTAATTTTTTCCGAACAAAATGTTAAATATATTAAAAACAACTTTTTTTTAAATCCCTCACACTCACCCAATTGTTTCATGTTGTTTCATTTTCCAACAATGTCTACAAAATAATCAGTTCACATAGAGACCATTGTCTTCCTTAGAATTCACTAATTTTATCACAAGAACAGGCAACAACAAAGGAAACTAAGCCACAATGTGTATGATTTCTATGCTAAAGTTTCAAGTATATACATAGAATAAATGACTGCACAAAGGAAAAGGACATATTTTCACTAATAATTTGTTTATTTTGCACAAGCCAATAAACTGTTTTAATTATTTTGGTGTTATTGGGACACCAACGATGACCTTCACACTAAACTGAAAAAGGCAGTTGGTGCTTATTTGTTATTTTTTTTTACATGACAAAAACCTGCAAAATTAATGAAAACACACTGCAAAAAATGATTGACAAAATACACAAATACAGCAGCTTAACTAATTATTATTAATAATAATATTATTATTGTTGTTATAATTACACTTACTGCACGCACACACACACTGATGGTGACAAGAACTTTGTTTCACATTTGAGGGAGGGCTGCTTAGATCTATCAGCATACACAACGTATAAAATGGATAGTTATTAGATGAGGAGTCTGACATCAAATTTATCAAGTTATTGTTTAAGGCGGGACACTTAATGTACTGTTCAATTTTGAGATGTTGGTCTATTTTGCTTTCATGTCTTCTTTTGCTCTAATGGAAAGGAAATATCCAAAATTCACATTAAGGTGTTTGTTTTAAGCCTTCTCGTCTGTTTGCTTCTGTAGATTTCTTCTAAATTAACCCCAAACAAGCTGCATATATATCTGAATATTTAAACATAACATTTCAAGGGAAAATACTCTTGATGTAAGTCATATTAACTAATAACTGGTGATATGCTTTAGTTTTTTTTATCCTATTCATCTGCATTGCCTGCAAGTTAGCACATTTTAATTACTTAATGCCTACATATCAATGAGGCGATTCTGATGACGTTATTAATTATACTGTATTCAGCTGTCGTTACTTCATTTAGTTAGCATGTAATTTAATGATATACTGCCTTAGCGAAACTTTAGCTAACTCCGCTCATAAGTGATGGATGTTAGCAAAACAATATTTGCGGTTTGTCTTTTGGATAATTAGCTGTGAATTCGAGGCACATGTAGCTAGTCTGTTCATCACCACTCACCTCCACACAAGACAAACGCTACTGGAAAGGAGAGGGCTTCACTGTGGCTCTCTGCCTGATGTGCCAAACGTGCTGCACACAGCTGTGCTCAGTGTGCTGCGCGTGCGCGTGCCCGCTATGCGCTGCTGCGCGCCTGCGTGGAGACGCGGATGGAAGAAAGGCATCGAAACTCTCAACATTTCCCGACCTGAGATGTTCTATTTGTTTGACAGGGAAAGCTGTGCGCGAACAGAAACACATACGCGCGCACACACACATATATTCATTTATTTTTTAAAAATCCCAGAAAAAAGGGCACTTTCTCTCGAGGAAGAAAAAGGGCCTGGGCTCAAGCCCCCAAAGCCCCCCCCCCTCTGCACGTGCCTGCTTGGAAGCCGTCCATTATACCCTATGCAGAACTTTTGCAACCATCCACAGCATTCTGCTATTGCCTTCACAGTACATGTGTGCTAAAATCTTTTCTTGTTCATTGTCTGTATTCTTGCCGCCTAAAGTCTAAACACTATGGCATGACCTCTTAAAGGGATAGTTTACATAAAAATAAGAATTCCTTCACCCTTATGTTGTTCAAAACCTATTACTCTTTCTTCTGTGGAACACAAAATGAGCCATTTTGAGAAGTGGTTTTGTGGGGGCCAAAGTTGTTTGGTTATCAACATTCTTCAAAATATCTTTTCTTGTGTGTTCCGCAGAAGAAAGTTATACAGGTTTGGAATCTCTTTATAGTAGCCCAAGCATACGTTGCTTGCTCGTCCGGTTGCTTGGCAAAAATAATCTTGGCATTGGCCCCAATTAGATGACTCTAATGAATTCAATCTCTATGAGAATGAGAGACTGTTGTTTATATTGTAATCAGTACATTCTCAGATGGATGTAAACACAACACAAGTTTAAAAAAAATTTTAATCAGAAAATCAATCCAGTGAACTTGGGTTGTTTTAAGAATTTTGAGTTATATCCATTCCCATGCAATTATGACATGGATAAGGCCAGAGTTGTTGGCAGGTAGTGAGCATAGAGGCGTAGTTCAAGTAAATGGGCATGTTGCCAAGCTATTAATTGTCTGGAACTTTACTTTTTTCTCTCGCGCTGACTTGGCTGTTATTTTCAGGTGTTGCTGAAGAGTGATCGAGTAGATGCAATGTTGCACAGACTCCTTCCTCATGGTCAACTCCTCTTCCTCAACCACCGTTTTGTCTTCAGCCTGGATAAAGAGAGAGCAAGCTACGTGAGCAAATGAAAGTGTGTAAAGGTGTATTTACATTGCCACATTTTGAGAGTAATGTATGGCTTATGCCCTGGATGTTCTGATATAAAAGATCAGACAGACCACTTCTGCTTAGAAAATATGATGCACTTGTGCTGCCCATAGGAGTATGAGCAGAAGAGAACAGTCTCGACGTGGATTGCTTGTTTGGTCTTATAAGGATACCAGTGGGCACATGTTTGAAAACTTTGTAGTTTGACTTCAAATGAAAAACGATTCATTCTACATCAGAAATAAGCGGTGTTGTCATATCATTTATAGAGATTCTCTATTTTATTGCATATGTGACATCATTGTTGTCTTGGGTTAACAGTGCAATATCTTCAAAAGGCCATAGCTGGTCATTTGATGACTTTTTATTAAACGTAACTGTTTATTAAATGTTCTTGTAAATTTAGGGCTGAATTAATTTGATAACACCACATCACATATTGATGTTTAAATGAAATCATTATGGTTCTATATCTAGCTCTGCACTAGAGGGCAGTGTTGCATTACTGTCAAATGCATAGCAATTAGAATAATCCTTTAACACTTTCATCTAAAATAATTCAACAGATCACAGCAGGGTGTCTGCCAACAGATCTGAGATAACTGATTGACAGGTCTGTAAAGACTTCATAACTAGGCCAACAGAGCAACCACGCAATTTCAGAAAATCCATTTTTAGCGTTTGTTTTCTCTGATTCAACAATGATGAGTTCTCTCTGTCACAGTGCTGCACTTTAAATAAAGGGAGAGTGAGGATGTTTAAGTCCACTTATAGTGAGTGTGAGGCCAGTCTGAACTCATAAGTATTGTGGTTCAGTAGTGTTTGTCGTGTCATTTGTCTTACAGATGGTAGGATGGTTTGCGTTCTGTATGCGTGAAACAGGACAAGAGCCCCGTTATTGGTTATGTACTCCAAAACTATGAAGTATTTTTATTGTGACACTCTGATCTACAACACATTAATGACATTGAAACGTATGCATTATAACAAATGTTCATCTTCAGAATTAAATATGATCAAATGACTTTTAATTGGATAAATTAAAAAGATATAAAAGTGTAAAAAATGCTATTTTTACTAATAAAATTTAATATCCCTTATGCTAAATATATTTTTAGCCGGGGGGGGGGTATTGTGGTAACCAGGTATATTTTGGTTTTCTTATACGATTTTGACTCAACATTTTGATAGTACTGTATTTGAAGATACTGACGCTGGCACGCTGCATTCTTAATGCACAAATAAAAGTTGCTACTTGACTGCCAACAACAAACCTAATTTGGTTAATAAACTGTATTACTTGGTGGAATAATTATTTCTACAGATAGGGAGACTGTGCATTACAGTGATTTTACCACTGTGTCTGGGAATTTATCTTATCCTGAATAAAATAACTGCAATTCATGACCTCTTGTGGTTTATTGCTTAAAAAACTATTTTCCTCCCTGTCTCTGACCTTTAGATTTATAGTAAACTCTTGCTGGTGTGCTTTTTAAGACTTTGTAGACATTTCTTTTGCATATAAAATGAGAAGCAGTTATTTGTAAAAATAAACAATACATGTTAATAACATGTTTATAACAACAATACAAATTATTCATGCAAGTTTTGTTATGTTTTGTAAGAAATGTGGAAAATGTAAATGTTCAGATGTAACTTTTTTTGTGAATTTTACTGTAAAAGCCCATGAAACTGTATTTTAATCAAACAGACCATTTGACAGATCTTCAACTGCATGACGGAGGGGACTTTGCCTCCTCATGTCAAAAGCCCACCACTTATTATTGAAATTTCTAAAGCGGAGGTTGCTGTGTTTAGTGTTCTTAACAGGGGAGTCATAATTTAACGGGAAGATTTTGATACCCACACCAGATATAAATTAACCTGATCACACCATGTTGGATCTTTTATCAAATAACGCTGTATTGGAGACATCTGGATGCTTCAGTGTGACTGGTTCTGGTATGTCATGTAGCTATACAGCTGCTGTGTTGTTAAACGTGCCTTTATTTATAGAGCTACAATGCTGACTTGGCCAAACATACACTTAAATACATACAAAATACTTTTAAATAGTGTGTATTTCCTACGTCATCCAATGTGAATACGTATGTTTGAATACAGCGCAACTGTAATATTAAACTTAAACTTCGTTTGATATTATAATAAATTATTATAATGTCACTTAGCCCTGGATGTATGCTTCATGTGTTAATAGTGTTGTACTATGCAATAACAATAAAGTAAATAACGAAGTAAACAATATGTTGTGATGTTTTTGAGAGGTGCAGAATGCAATAGTCAGAGCTAAGACCGAGCTGTCTTTAAATGTTATTTACTTTACGCTCTTATTGTGCCACGTAGTAAAACTCGTTTATAAGGTTTTCTGAGCTTTCTGTGGCTGTTGTGAAAGCCTTTTGCCGCAAAAATTCTTCCAGAAACTTAATTTTTAACCATTAACAGAAATGTCCTTTAACATAGTAACAAATACAAAACGGAAGTGCGGAGCATCAAACAGGAAGTCACTCGCGGTAATGGCACCAAGCAAAAGGTGGATAGCAGGGGTTCTCAACCTTGTTGACTCCAAAACCCCCCATTGTATTCAACAATATTCAAAGGCCCCCCATCCACTCACAAAACTCACAGTTTCTACCCAACAAAATATTTTGTACCGTGGCATTACCTGGAAAAACATATATATTCATAATAAAAATTGTCAAATAATAAGAAATATTTTTTTATGTGTTTCAATGCTCATTTTGTTTAACTTTAATATATTAGTCATCTTGAGGCCCCCTTGGAAGCTGGGGCCCCCTTCTGATAACCACTTCTCTATAGCATACCATGCGAAAGATCTCTATAGCACATATAGTCTGTTTTCTCACAAACGCATTGGCATTATCTTTTTAAGACAGTAAATTGCAGACAATTTGTCTTTTATGGTTACTTGTATATAGTTCAATCTTTGTCACAAGCGCTCAGATATTTGGTATTTATTCATACCAACTCATTCATCATTGATCATAAGAGGTAGTTTTGAAAAAGCTTTGGTTTCGCGAATGTACGGTAGCAAAACAAATGCAATTATTGCAAAATCATACTGCGTTTCTTGGCACATTCGGATCACTTGAGCTCTGAAATGTGTTTCTCAGCTGTGTGATGAATCTGTCCCACATTGGGTAATATTTTTCTCCTAGGTCCTGATGAAAGCCTCACATAATCACATTTAAATTGTGCTTCAGTTTGTGCTGAATTCAGCTCTCTAACTGTACACTGTAAAACGTTGCTGTAATTTCGCAGCAGGTTTGCCAGTAACTTACTGTAGATTTAATGTACAATTTTGTTTTAAGCATAAACTTACCTAGTTTATATATTTTCTTTCATAAAACAAGGCTAAATATCTTGGGTCACTTTTCTTTTTATGTAAATGTATCGTAATTTAAGAAGTTTTAAATATTTTTACAGAAAACAAGAGAAAAATGCTTAGGAAGAATGTCATTTTTTTGCAGTGTTGCTGTGCTAATGCCAGTCTCTTGCTCATTTTGAATCTCAAAAGTCAAAGTCTTTTAATTTTGATTAAAGTAATTGAAAACAGTACTAATTGGAAAGTATATTAAGAAGTAATTAAATCTACAGTAATTTACTGGCAAACCTGCTGCAAAAACTACAGCAAAGTTTTACAGTGTAGTTATTATTACTGGCAATCTCTTTCGCCCTGTAGTAATAAAGTCTTCTCCATTAAATAGATGTACATTTTCCTTTACAGGGCCTTTCTCTGTTATTGCTGTTCAAACACACAAACTAATTTAGTATAGATGTTTTCTGTTTAAAACTTTGGCAATAGCCTATGCATATAGCCTATATTTTATTGTACATTGATATGTAATTGTGTAATCTTATAGTAATTCCTCTCATGAAAATGAGACCAACATTTTGTTTGTTATTTCTATATAAGCTGGGCTGCAACAAAAGTCTCAATTTGTCTGTAAACTTTCATCTTCTGATGTGTCACTGGGGTTCCAGTTTGTCTCTTTCTCATTTATTTGTCTCAGTAAATGACTGAAGCATGCTTCCTCTGTCGTTCTTTACAGTACACCACAACACGCCTACACACTTCCTGTGAAAAGTGGATTTTTGTTCGAAATACTCCTTTTTTCCTTGATGTCTTTTTTATTTCTTTTGACTAATGAAAGACCATATACAACATTCAAGAACAAACAAAGTCATGTAGTCACAGTGTGTTTGAGGTTCACACTGTCTTTCTAGGTCCAAAGCTACACTTCAAACAACAAAATTAATTTAAGACTCAATTATGTCTCACTAAGACTCATACTCCAGAAGACGGTGGGGGACTTTGGATGTTTGCACTGACCATTTTTATCAATGAGAGACATTAGTGAAACATTTGTAGAGAACTTTAAAGGAGGAGAAATATGAAAATTGTCAGATCTTCCCACCCTCTTTCCTGGCTTACCTCAAAATTGTTTGTTTTCTCAGGAGGAGGCAGAAAATGAGTTCAGTGAGTTGAAGCGGTGGCCTAGCGGTTAGCACACATTCACTGACACAATGAGTTGTGGCGGTCATTCAGGCAACACAACCTGAGTCTGCAACTTTTGCACATTCTTCGCTCCTTTAACACAGTCATGGAGAAAAAACAAGCAGAAAGGAAGCCATTGTATGTGTGTGTTATTTTGGAACACTGAGAACGGTTTGTTAAACTCCTCTGTGCTTTGTGGTGTCTCCGCTGTAAGTCAAACAGTTTAAAAGATTACCAGCTGTAATTGGAATTAATGTGATTGTTCTGTTTGTCACAGCTGTGAAGGTATAAATGAAAAGCACTTCTCAGTCCTCTCAAACACGTTTAAGAGCTGTTGTGGCATTTAAGAATATTTACATTTAGTCATTTAGCAGACGCTTTTATCCAAAGTGACTTACAGAGAGTTCAGGGAGCAATAAGTGATATGTCATACAGGAGCAATAATACAATAGGTGCTAATACAAAGTTAGTAGTTTCAGCAAAAGCTTGACCAATACCTGTTGAGAGAAAGAGAGAGGGTTAGTGTTGTTTTCCACTCTCATTTGTCTGTCAAGTATTCACAGAAGAGATGGGTTTTAAGTAGTTTTTTGAATGTTGTGAGAGATGTGGTTGACCGGACTATATATCATACTAATGTTGTTCTGTCTGTTCTTATCACTTCTTTCCCCTGCCATCCTATGCTTTTTTGTTTTAATTCCCTTCTTTGAGAGACAAAAAAAAAACAGCACTGATCCATCACGGATGCAGAAATCAAAGCAAAGACATAAAACTTGCTTGTTTGGCATATATCCACCAGTTTGACTGTCACTTGCCATTCATAACCTTTAGCACTGCTGGTTTGTGAGCGAGCAGGGTTTTTTATTTCTAATTTTAAACTTAATGGCACTTTCATGGTAGTCAGCAGTGAGGATATTGACAAGTGGTCATTCACAATATTTACAATTATGAGCTGAGAAAAGCCATAGTAAAAGGGGAAACAGGGGCAGTGTAATCAAAATTCTTCTATAGCAAGTCAGTAAAACAGCAGTTATGGGGTAAATGGAGAAACTGTAGCAGATTTCATGACGCTTCAAGGTTAAGGCACAGGTTATAAAATCCAAAGATTTTCCAAAAGATGTAACTTTTTCGATCAAGGTCATCCAAGCACCAACCCATTAAAAATCCATTAAAAAGACCCAGTGACATCAGCAAATTTCTGCAGCAGGGTTAATATTTCAAGTTAACACACATAGGATGGCTGTGACCTTCTGTTTACATATAAAATTAATTTCAGACCTGAAAAAAAGCCGTGCAATTCCTAAAGCTATTTTAAAGAATCTGATCATTAAGAAAAAATGCAAACCCAAATATATTTTAACATCAAAGATAGTTATGGCCGCTCTGTCTACACTAGTGAGTTTTCATTTGAAAACTGAGTTTTCGTTTTCAAAGCGCTCTTCGTCCACACTAGTGTTTCCAAAATGCTGCTCATCCACACTGAAACGTCTGAAAACGCATACATCCGTGTACTGCGCATGAGTAAAACCTAACACACGTCACAATGTATCATTTCTGTCAGGTGTCTATTTACTTTCTGCCTTATTATGTCGTGGCAATGGACCTATTTCACAGCGTGACGTGTACAAACCGGAAGTAGGGTAAACGCTTGTCCGGTCAATGCTCTAGCTCCATTCACTACACAGAACAGTTGCGGAGACCAGAAGAAGTTAGGCATGTAGCGGTCCCTTTATGCTGATTTGTCTAACCTATATCAGACCTTGATAATAAATAAATCGCTCAAAAAACGATGTTTTTGTAATGTTTGTTTTCCCTATTTTTACATCTCCCAGTAAACCATGAATAAATCGGAAAACATATGCTACTTTTGTTTTTGGTAAATAAAATGAATGCCTGTGAGAAGACAAGCGCAATGAATGGCTATGACAGCAGTACCACCGGAAAAAGTTTTCCCCTACTTCAGGTCTCTGTCGCCATTTTGTGAAATAGGCGAATGTGGAGTAAAGACACAAGCTGCGTTCCATTTGATGAGGTTCCTACGCAGTGTTCACTGCACCCTACTCCCTGAGCACAGGATATCCGTTGAAGTGGACTTCGCTGACAAAAAAACGCCCTGCCCTGCAACGTTATCAACACAACGGCACAGTTGCTCAGATTATAATATAAATAAATAAATATTGTAACTTTACTTTTAAATTTAAAAGAAATATACATAAACATAACACGCATTATGTATCTAATCAATATAATCTTAACTTTTGTTTATGATTGTATTTATTATTTGACTGATAAAGCTTTGATTATTTGAAACTCTACTGTTATACAATATAAAAATACATTTTAATTTGGTCAACTATGTGAAGATGTGTTTTTAATCCATGGTCGCGTCGGTCTCATCTCACTTTTTTTCCCTATGTGGTGCAGCTGTAAACATTCCTGAGGCAAATAACAACATTATAAAATGTATAATAATAGCAAAATGGATGAATCCTGACACGCATATGAAAACTACTTTTTAATTGCACAGTAAAATATAAATACAAATAAATACATTCATCATCTCGAATGTGTAGCCTACACAATAACAATGCAGAATCAGAATCAGAAAGAGCTTTATTGCCAAGTATGTTTGCACATACAAGGAATTTGTTTTGGTGACAGGAGCATCCAGAACACAGAAACAGCAACAACAGTACACAGACACCATAACACAATAGACTACAGTACACAATGATTTAAATAAGGGCCTATGGGTATAAAAAAAAAGAAATACAATACAATAAACATAAGATAAAGATATAGAGAGTGTAAAGCTATGTATGTATGTAAATATGTACAAGTAAAAAATAAGAATAGACTATTGTAGTACAAGGTATGTGCTATATACAGCAGAATGAATGAAATATAATTTACAGAAAAAGTTGTATAAAAATAGATAGTGTATTATCTGGAGGATATAATTAATATTGCACTTAATTATTATTGCACAGAGTTATTAATTGCACGATGTGTAAAACATTTAACTGTTCAAGAGGTAGATGGCCTGAGGGAAGAAGCTGTTTTAGTGTCTGGTTGTTTTGGTGCTCAGTGCTCTGTAGCGCCGACCAGACGGCAGCATTGTGAAGAGATGATGGCTTGGAAGTGAGAGGTCCAGGGTGATTTTCTGAGCCCTTTTCCTCACTCTGGATGTATACAGTTCTTGGAGGGTGGGCAGGGGAGCACCAATGATAATCTCAGCAGTCCGAACCGTCCTCTGTAGTCTTCTGATGTCTGATTTTGTGGCTGAGCCAAACCAGACAGTGATGGATGTGCAGAGGACAGACTCTATGACAGCTGAGTAAAACTGTTTTAATAGAGTTTGTGGTAGGTTGAACTTCTTCAGCTGATGTAAGAAGTACAACCTTTGCTGGGCTTTTTTAGCAATGGAGCCAATGTGATTGTCCCACTTCAGGTTCTGAGAGATGGTGGTGCCCAGGAACCTGAATGACTCCACTGCTGCCACAGTGCTGTTCATGATGGTGAGAGGGGGGAGTGCAGGGGGGGTTTCTCCTGAAGTCCACAATCGTCTCCACTGTTTTAAGCATGTTCAGCTCCAAGTTGTTATGACTGCACCAGACAGCCAGCTGCTCAACCTCCTGTCTGTACGCAGACTCATCACCATCCTGGATGAGGCCAATGAGTGTGGTGTATGAGTGTGGTGTTGTCTGCGAACTTCAGAAGTCTAACAGAAGGGTCCTGGGCAGTGCAGTCATTTGTGTACAGGGAGAAGAGCAGTGGGGAGAGAACGCACCCCTGGGGGGCGCCAGTGCTGATTGTGCGGGTGCTGGATGTGAGTTTCCCCATTCTCACTAACTGCTGCCTGTCTGTCAGAAAGCTGGTGATCCACTGACAGATAGAACCAGATAGAACAGATAGCTGGGTTAACTTTGTCTGGAGCAGTGATGGGATGATGGTGTTGAAAGCAGAGCTGAAGTCCACAAACAGGATCCTCACATATGTCCCTGGTCTATCCAGATGTTTCAGGACAAAATGCAGCCCCATGTTAACTGCATCCTCAACAGACCTGTTTGCTCTGTAGGCAAACTGCAGGGGTCCAGTAAGGGTTCTGTGATGTCCTTCAGATAAGCCAGTACCAGTCGCTCGAATGACTTCATGACCACAGATGTGAGAGCGACGGGTCTGTAGTCATTCAGTCCTGTGATTTTGGGTTTCTTTGGGATGGGGATTATGGTGGAGCGCTTGAAACAGGAAGGAACTGTGCACAGCTCCAGTGATCTGTTGAAGATCTGTGAGAAGATGAAGGCCAGTTGAATAGCACAGCTTTTAAGACAGGCTGGGGAGATACCATCTGGGCCTGGTGCTTTTCTTGTCTTTTGTTTCCTAAAGACTCGGCACACATCCTCTTCACTGATCTGAAGTGCAGGAGGTGGGGTGACTGAAGGTGATAGGTGTTGTGTAGAGAGAATGTCAGAGTTGGTGTGAGGTGTAGAGTTAGCATTTTCAAATCTGCAGTAAAAGTCATTCAGATCATTGACCAGGTGTTGATTGCCTGCAAAATTGGGGGATGGTGGCTTGTAGTTGGTGATGTCTTTAAGGCCTTTCCACACAGACGCAGGGTCGTTGGCTGAAAACCGGTTTTCCAACAAAAAGTAAAATAACATATTTACATGACACAAACCACAGTATTTAATATAATTAACAATAAATAAAAAACTCACACAAAAGGCATACATGAACTCGTCCGTTGTTTTTCTGACTCTTGACGCGGCGCGCAATGGCAGTTGGGTGAGTTTCCCTTTCACTTCCGGCGAAGTGATGTATCAATGTTACCTGATTCCCTAAAGCGTTCACAGTGCCCTTCAAACTGAACATGTTCGCTCCCTTCGGATTGGAATCACACTTAAGATGGCAGAACACCCTGTGAAGTCCACTTCGCAGTCCAAATGGAACGCACCGACAGTTTTTTTAATAGACGGACAATGAGGTAACAGAGATGTTGCTGCGGGTAACAAGACTATATAAAGCTGCAAAAGCAAAAGTGAAGCTTAACTCGTGCTCCGCTGCCAAACAATAAAATGCGATCTAAAGTATGCATGAACTGAAATAAATACTATCAAACAGGAGAGCAGCCCAAACAACTGCGTCACATGACGAAAAATGCGTCATCGTTTTTAAACCCCTCCGTTTTCCTCATCCACATTACAATGCGAAAACAGCATTTTCAAATGTACATTTACATAGAGTCAATTAGGAGACGCTTTTATCCAAAGCGACTTACAAAGAGTTTAGGGAGCAATAAGCGATATGTCATACAGGAGCAATAATACAATAGGTGCCAATACAAAGTTACTGGTTTCAACAAAAGCTAGACCACTACCTGTTGGGAGAAAGAGTCAAGTATTCACAGAAGAGATGGGTTTTAAGTAGTTTTTTGAATGTTGTGAGAGATGTGGTTGACCGGACCGAGTTAGGAAGAATGTTCCACCAGGAAGGAGTTGTGAACGAGAATGAACGAGAAAGTGTTTTACTGCCCTTATGGGAAGGCAATACAAGACGCCGCTGGTTTGCTGAACGCAGGGATCTTGATGGGGTGTAGGAGTGTAGGAGGGTGTGAAAGTATGCCGGTGCAGATCCAATGATAGTCCTGTAGGCAAGCATTAGTGACTTGAATCTGATACGGGCTTCAACCGGTAGCCAGTGGAGAGAGATGAAAAGGGGTGTCACATGAGCCCTTTTGGGCTGTTGGAAGATGAGGCGCGCTGCCACATTATGAACTAGCTCGAACGGTTTGATAGCCTTTGCAGGAAGACCAGCAAGGAGAGCATTGCAGTAGTCCAACCTTGAGATTACCAGGGCCTGGACAAGGAGTTGTGCCGCATGCTCAGTGAGAGAGGGTCTAACCTTTCTAATGTTGAATAAGGCATATCGGCATGACCGCGTTGTCTTTGCAATGTGATCATTGAAGCACAGCTGTTCATCAAATATGACTCCGAGGTTCCTGGCTGTTTTGGAAGGAGTGATTGTGGTATTGCCAAGTTGGATGGTGAGATCGTGTTGCACCGTGGGGTTTACCGGAAACACGAATAGTTCTGTCTTGGCAGGGTTCAGATGGAGGTGATGCTCTTTCATCCAAGCTGAGATGTCTTCTAGGCAGGGTGTAATGTGAGCTGCTACAGTGGTATCGTCTGGGTGAAACGAGATGTAGATCTGGGTGTCGTCAGCATAACAGTGATACGAGAAGCCATGTGCCCATATGATGGGTCCCAAGGATGTCATGTAGATGGAAAAAAGCAGCGGTCCAAGCACCGATCCCTGAGGGACCCCAGTGATCTTGTGGTGAGCAGTGGACAGCGAGCCCCTCCATGACACCCTGAAGGATCTGCCAGAGAGGTAGGATTTGAACCAGCTGAGAGGAGAGCCTGAGATTCCTAGAGATGACAGGGTTGCTAGCAGTATCTGGTGATTGACAGTGTCAAACGCTGCAGATAGGTCTAGCAGAATCAGGACCGAGGATTTAGATTCTGCCTTGGCTAACCGCAGTGCTTCTGTGACCGATAGCAGTGCAGTCTCAGTGGAGTGGTTTGTTTTGAAGCCAGACTGCTTGTCATCCAGTTCTTTGTTCTGGGATAGGTAGGAAGACACCTGGTTGAAAGCTGCCGTTTCAAGTGTTTTTGCAATAAATGGGAGGAGAGAGACAGGTCTGTAACTGTCGGTAGTAGAGGGGTCCAATGTGGGTTTCTTCAATAGGGGCGTGACCTGGGCCTGATTGAATGTGGATGGAAAAGTGCTGGTGAGCAGGGAGGTGTTGATGTGTGTGAGTGCAGGTGTGAGTGTGCTGGATATGGCCTGAAGGAGATGGGTGGGGATTGGGTGAAGGAGATGGGTGGGGATTGGGTCAAGGGGACAGGTGGTGGGGTGGCTGGAAAGAAGTCTGGTGACTTCAGTGTCAGTCAGTGGGGTGAAAGAGGAGAGTTCAATGTTTGAAGTGAGGGTAGTGTATACCGAGGTCTGAGGTGCTGAGAATTGTTTGCTGATGGATGATGTTTTCTCAGTGAAAAAATACAGCGAAGTCCTCTGCAGTCAAAGATGAAGTGGGGGGCAAAGAAGAGAGTTAAATGTCTTGAAAAGCTGCAGAGTGTTAGGGGTATTATTCACCTTGGTAATATAAAAAGACGTTTTAGCTGTGGTAACACTAGCAGAGAAAGAGGAGAGTAGTGGAGAAAGTAGGATTCTTGGTCTCCTGCTGACCACTTTCATATATCCACTTTCGAGTGCGTTTTTGAAAAGCTCTGTGTTGGTAGTTAAAGGTCCAGTGTATTAAACTTTACCGACATCTAGTGGTGAGGTTGTGAATAACAACCAGTGGCTCACACCACCCCTCACAAAAAATTTAGCCCATTCACATCTTTCACTTGACAGTTGCATGGTCAGCAGTATATCTTCAGAATATGTATCAGCCCAAACACTATTGAGGTTCTTTGTATCTATGTTTATCCAACCTGGTATCATGTAACAGACACGCCAATCCACTCGAAAATGCGTGTCAGTTTCAGGCCTCTAGGCGTGAACATGGCACGCTCAGTTCTTTGCACTTGTAAAACTGAAACGACTTTAAAAATACGTATTAATTGTACTTTTATACAAAATAATAGATATTTTAGAGCACTTAACCCCACTCCTACCCTAAACCTACGCACCGACAATTAAAAAACACACAACAAGCAAATAGAAGTCAGCCACGTGCATTTATTAAATCACACACCAAAAACAGTATAAAAACAGTACGAACAGGTCGCTTTGCATTCCAAGTCATTTATAGCCATATGATATCAAACACAGCAGGTTTTAATCACCGGCGACGACCACGCTGCAGGAAGGCATGCAGTGGCATAGGCGTAAACACTCGAGTTTAGTCTGTGACGCAATCTGAGCAGGACAGCCAATGGCGTTTCATAACGTAAGCGAACGTAATGACGCAACCAGTCACGAGACACACGACAGCCAATGCAATTTCACAATCGAAGTCAAGGCGTGACACTGACACACATTTTCGAGTGGACCGGCGTGTCTATTACACACTTTGGCTAATACTGGGTTGGTTTATCATATTCATGGATAAGTTTTCAGATCTCTGCCTGAGTAATGGTGTAATTCACTCTTAAGACCTAATGTTATTCATCATTTCAGACATGTATTTGTTGCAACTAATAGCTACAATTAAGACTCAACTTCGAAATTCAATGAATGTCAATCATTCATGCTGTTACAACAAAACCCGTTTCCACAATGAGCCTAATATACTACAAAACCCATGAGTGCGTGGGAATTTGTTTATAAATGCATGTTGTGTATGTGTGTCTGGTTTGTAAACGCATGTGGTTAATGGTTGTCGATTAGTCTCTGTTTGGAGTTTAAATACCCTGTCAGAAATTACAATTACATATAAGAAACTGCAGGGAGTTGCCTCTGCTCTACCCTGCAATAACAGACACACATTACATATTTCTATAGATCTTAAAAACGGTGAAACTGAGTTTGCAGTCAATTTTACTTTTGTAATCTGATGTATGTCTGAGTGAAACAGAATGTTCAGTGGGAGAAAATGTAGGACAGGAATCGATTGCGAAAAGCGGGTATTACATGCTAGAATGGAGCCACGTATTTATAAAGGGAGGGGTTAGAAACCAAGGGATTATTCAAGTTAATAAACAGTTGTGCTATTTATTAAAAAAGAACCCATTCAAACTTCTTGTTTCAATAGGAATACATGAACAGGAAAGAACACTGTAGTCTTGAAGTGGTTTCATGTGGTGTTTAGATGCAGCCCTGTCTCTGGATAAGCATTTGCTGCTCATTTAAGCCAAATTTAAGTAATTTATGCTGCAGTCTTTTTGTACAGTTGCTGGAGCAGCTTTCCTCTAGGGTTCAATGTGCTGTTTACTGCTTGAGCGAGGATGTCCTCACAACTCATGATGACATCGGTAGGAGACACAAAGATCCCTTTGTACATCATCTCTCCGTTGTCATTTCGCCTATCCATCAAGATCGAGGGAAAGAAACACAGACATAGATGCTGCTCAGTAGATTGAAACAGAACGGTCCCTTGGATAAAGACGGAGGAGCCGGTTCTTCCTCTCAGCGTGTTTGCTGCTCGCTAAGGTGTACAGAGAGTACAGCGTTTCAGCGAACACAGA
Organism: Triplophysa rosa; assembly: GCF_024868665.1. Classification (NCBI taxonomy): domain Eukaryota; kingdom Metazoa; phylum Chordata; class Actinopteri; order Cypriniformes; family Nemacheilidae; genus Triplophysa; species Triplophysa rosa. Next base: position 10,993,066 of record NC_079898.1, read on the forward strand.
ATGTAGAATGGCGAAAGGAAAAGAAAGGGTGCATATGTGTCTTGTGTGAGGAGGAGAGAGGGAGGGAACGAATGCATGTGTGATGTTTATCTCTGAATAAATCATTTGGTGATTCACAGATGGCTCACTGCTGCAGTGGATGAGGATGGTCTGTCTGGATGTGTCGCTGTGTGAGTTTGTCCAACTGATGTCACATTATTCCTGATGGATTTTATTCTTGTGAGGTGACATGGAGCCATCTGGGGGATTCAGCATTGTGTTTGTGTAGAGGAAGGTGAAAGAGATGAAAAATGCACAAAAAAGTCAACGAATGAAGAGAGTTTAACTGGAGTTTACAGTGGCTTCGTTAAATACTTCCAAGGCCTGTTTGCACTGTTAACAAATGCAAAGGAACCGTAGCCTAAAAAACCTGTGTGACTTTCTTTATTTTGCAGAGCACAAAAGTAAATATTTTGAAGAATGTTGGTAACCAAACAACGATGGTACCCATTCACTTATTTTGTATTGACAAAAAAAACAAAAACAATGCAAGTCAATGGGTACTGACTGAGTGACATAAAGTCATCCAACAGCAATGTGAAAGACTGACAGCATGACAAGACACATAAAAATTGAGCAAAAAAATACAACTGCAAAAATAATGAATCGCGAAATAAAACTTAAAGAACAAAAAGAAAGTTTTGCAAAAAAATAAGTACTGAGAGATAAAATATTTTATTTCCAAAGAAAACCTTTCCTTTGCAGTACCTACTAATTCATTTGCACCGCCCCTTTAATTCAGCGTTTTAGCCACCAGTGCTTTTGCGACTCGGTTTTTCCTTTGTGCTTCACTTTACTCTGTGTTTGGCTTTGTGGCCCTGGTTTGACGTGGGGGCGGAGTCAACGGATTGGGGCGTGTATAACGGGTCTGGGCATGCCTTCCTCGTTACGTCATCAGTGTGAGTCACAGTAGACAACAGTGCAATGGATTGATCGTCATGACAGAGCAGAGGAGGCAGATCTCAAGTATGTCTAGGTGATTGTTTTTACAATTAAACCTGTGTTTTGTTTCTGTTTATTAACTAATATGTATATTAACTAGTGCTGTCAATCGATTAAAAAAATTAATCAGCTTAATCACACATTTTTTCTGTGATTAATCACGATTAATCACACATAACAATAATATTTTAAAATATACTTTTACATTTTAATAATTTCACATTTAATCTTCAAATTGATGTAAAGCTACAAAATCACATTGATTTCTTCTTTTATTTTGTTCTTTGATTAACATTAGTGACAGGAGTCACAGCAGCACATTTAAGAACGTGGCCCCTTTAAGAGCTGCCCCAGAACGCAGATCTGACTGTCACCGCACTCCCATTTTCACAACTCTTTGCATTCATTTAAGATTTTATTTTACACTTTGAAGTCTTGCTTAAGAAAATGCTAGACAAAACGGGCTTTCTGACATAATCTTGTGTGGTTTTATCCATTCAAGCACGAAAGAGAACTTAACACGGATGCGCTGTCTGACAGAGATTCACCGACGCAGCCTTCAGCCCATGACTGTTTACACCAGACTGGACCTCTCGTTGCGTTTTGCCGAGTCCCACAGTTTAGAAGCTGTCTATCTTCATTGAACGCGTCAAAGCTGTTTCAAATCGCGCTTAAGTGGTTTAAAACCCTGTACACGAATAAGAGCGTGATTACATAATGTAACGCTAGACAAAGGATGTCAAAACAAACGGATGCTGCGTTAATTGCGATAAATATTTTCTCACGCGTTAATTTGAAAAAAAAAAAGAACTTGAAAAAATTAAAAAAAAATTCCTAACTTAAATGTTTTGAGTTCCTGTAACTAATTCTTACTTTTGAGTTAGTTTAACTTAATTTCAACAAGTTAATTCAAGATGATTTGTTGAGAATGAAATTCATTTCCCAGCATGCTTTGCGTGAGACTGCATTAGGAAAGTAAATTTTGAAATGAAGTGTTATTTTATGAGTTTTTAGAAAGGAAAAAGCCTTGTTAATGATGAATGTTCAATTATCTTGGATATTTAGAAGAGTTTGTTGTATTTTTGACTTTTGGGGTTACCATCGTTCAGAAGAGTGGTGCTTATGCTTAGGTTGTGGGAGGTGCAATAGCAGTTGTGTGTGTGTTGCATCACTCTCTGTGAAGGCTGTTTGTTAATTGTTGATGCAGCTGAACTGTTTAGGTTGTCTTAAGACCTTTCATTTATTTAGCTGTAAATAAAAAAAAGTTACTTTGCTAAATGTTCAAAATTAAAAGGAGTCAACAACAGTACAACAAACTCAAAACTTACTAGTTTTGCTTACTTAAAATTGGGAACATCATAACTTATTCGGGTTTACAGTGTAGTACATATACCATGGTTAAACTGTGGCTCCTGTAGTAAAACCATGGCAAATGGGTCGTATAACTTCACTCACTAGACTTATAAAACATACCTTGCTTTAACTTGCTGATTCTCTGTACTCAATGCACATCCTTGGCATTGTTGTGCATGTTTATATTAACTGTGTTATTTGCTCTTTACTCTGTGTCTCATATGCAGATGCCTCTGTTCAGACACAAGACACTTTACATAGCTTAGATATTACAGTAAGTATCTTTATGGTTAGAAAGGTTCCATGATTTGTGAAAACATTTTAATGCTCATATAAGGAGTTAATAATACTGTTGTTTTTCCTTTGTTTTGGGTGTTGTGCTCTGGATGAAATGCAATAAAACATCCAAGGCTCAACTCACACGATCATTCTGTTTGATAATTTACTGCTAAAGGTTTTCTTTGGGAAAAAAATATTTTATCTCTCAGTACTTAATTTTTTTTGCAAAACTTTCTTTTTGTTTGCAAAATGTAGTTTTTTTCTCTCAATACCTAAGTTTTATTTCGCAATTCATTATTTTGGTTTGCAGTTGTATTTATTTGCTCAATTTTTATTTTTATTTTGCAAAACTTATTTTTTGTTTGCAAATCTTTTTTTTGTTGCAAATATATGTGACCCTACTTTGACTCCATAGAATATGAACTTGTTTTCTATGCAGTATTTGAGTCCTAAAAAAATACAGAGCATCTTTTCTGTTATTTTGACCTCTTTCTCCATTTTTCATTTTCTGCAAAAAATGCAAACATCAACAATTTTATTGGACATTTGGGAGAAATATTGTTAGTAGTTAACAAAATGAAACAGAAGTGATACATTTACCTGAACACATACCTATAAATAGTACATTCAGAAAAACTGAAAATAATTTTTAAATGGCCTCTTATTTTTTTCTGCAGCTGTATAGTTTTGTGAGGTTAAAAAGTTTGTCAGTTTATTAAACAGTGATTGTAATGTTCAAATGTATTAATTAAATGGATGTAATCAATTGCACATATGGTTTCACTCTTTTTCTAACACTCTGATTTAACTACCAGTGGGTAAAAATGATATAGTATTGTATGCTAAAATAATGAATGACTAGGAGTTAGTTCTGAGATATGGTCTAACGTTGTTCAACCTCAGTTTGCAAATGCTACTTGGTTTGATAAATTATATCTAATGACATTTAGACACTTTTAAGTGTGACTTGATGGTTCTAAAATATTCAGTCAGGATCACTTAAACACTGTGTGTGCAGTTCAGAAACAGCCATATGGCATGGTTAAGCACAATTCTGTCATTGTAGTCATTCCACAGACTGTCTGTAGTGTCACTCTATCATATAATACAAGTGATGATGGCAGAGACGCAAAGAGGGAATAAAACAGAGAGCGTGTCCACATATCCTTACAATATTTACTGTAATATATTCCCTCAAAAAACCCCATCTCTTATAGGTACTATAGCTCATGTGAATGTCTCAGATCCAGCCACTGTCTTTCCACAGGGGCTGTTTCTATCAGCTCTGTGTTTATTAAGACTTGACAGGTGAACGTCTCAATTGGACTTTCTTATTTAATAATTCAGTCAGTTGTGATAAAACTTTATGGCGTAATGGAAGTCGTCATCTTTAGATTTACTTTAATCACTGTCACTATAGTTTACAGCACTCACTTCCTCAGCTTTAAAACGATAGATGTGTTGAACCGCACACGTAGAGCTCTCAGCCCTGTCTTAAAAACACCTCACAAGGAAACCAGCACAGCTCTTCTGAGATTTAAAGAGAATGTAGATGGCTCTTAAGTGGTGATAGAATGATATCAGACAGACAGGATTAACTGTATTTGATTAGCTTAGACTTTAATTTGCACGAATTTAATTTGAAATTCTATCAAACTAACCAGAAGTCAATCAGTGGTCTACGCTAGCGGACAAAAGTTTAGGATCACGTAATGTTTATTTATATTTTTGCACATTTGAATATTATAGTAAATCCATCAAAACATTGCTAACACCATTGAAACTGCGGGAATTATGTTGTGACTAAAATAATTTAAAAATGAATTCTGTCATAATTTATATAAATATTTTTCTCATATTTTAAAATCACGAGAAACATTTTTGTCAAGTGTTATACACCGCAGTGGTATATAGAAGTGCTGTTCTACCGTATTTGAAATGATACTTTCATAAGTTTTCATGTCGTTATAACATTCAAATACGGTAGAACGCCACTTCTATATACCACTGCGGTGTGCCGCAATGTACAGCATCAGCTAAATTTAACTATTTTCTCAGTATCCCATTTCTATCTGCTTTAAGTCTCCCCAACCGGAAACGGCTTAGGGTACTTCCCGTGAAACGCCGAAGTAACACGTACATATAGCCCATTGATTTCCAACCAAATAATATCTGACAATTCTGCATGTTGTAACTATAATGTTCAACATTTAGGTCATAATAATACACTGAGCCGTGGACTGCGATGGAGAAATCTAGATCTCCAAGAGCTGTGCTGAGCACTCCTAGTATCGCAAAAGTATCTCTGAAATTATAAACAGAATGTGTGTACCTTGTACAGATATTGTCATATTACAAACTGCTCTTTCTTCACAAGAGCACCTCCTATACCTGTCCTTCAAGAACTCCTTGGCAGTGACAACTCAGAAAGTGTTGTTGTTTCGTTTTATTTCAGTAGGAAGGCTGAAACACACACACACAGACCAGTACAGTAATGGAGTGTAATGGTGTGTGTCTACAGGATATCAGGTCCTCAGATTCCATTAGGTGAAAATGTGCTGATGTCAGAAAGCAGAGGCTGATGGGATACGTGGGCGTGGCATGGGCAGCATTCATCAGAGAACGCTGGTGTTCTTCAGCTTGAAAAATAATTAATGTTAAAGGTTGGTAATTGATTTATGGCTGTGTAATAGCTGCTGTGAGGAGGCATTTCCACAGCGCAAGCGCTCCTGTGTAGTGTAGGGATGCATTAAAACACAGCTGTTGTCTGGAGAGCTCTTCATTAGCCTCAAGCACATTTTAATTTCAGACTTGACCACACTACCGTACAGTGTATAACACTCATGCTTTCATAACTGTAACTTGGTTAATGTGTGTTTTGAGAGTAATTAACAGAACCGCGAGTACGATGAGCAAGGAATGGATAATTGAAAGCATCGCTTACACTTCAGGTTTATACTGATCATGAAATTCGGGTACTGGTAATATTTTTTCATTTAAGATCCAGGCCAACCATGCCGTAGCATTCTTCCAAGACCGATCTTTATTGAAACAGACTGTTGTTACATATATTTAATATAGAGTTGTGGGCGTTGTTGATGAGTTTAGACCAGAGTGTGCTGTACAATCTTCAAACACAAAAAGTCGTGAAAAAGATGATGATGTCACTGTATTTGTAACTTGTTTATGAAGGATGAACGCGGACATTAATTACTCTGGGGGTGAGTGAGCTGTAGGCACCAGATGGCGGACTGTTCTAATATACCGCTCAGTCTAAATGCAGGTGTTAATCTTCATGCCTCTGCATATTTCACCCAGACGTGTTAGTTTAATTATGAGCCATTATTGCAGTTAAAGGGTCTTTTAAAGCTTGCTCCCCTCCTCAATGCCCCGCCGCAGCGCACTCGCACAATCACAATGTGCTCCTGTTATTATGCCGAAATTACTCTCATTAACATCCACCAGAGCTGCTGACATGCCTTGCTATGGTATCCGGGCCCCGTGAGAGACTTCCCGCGTCTTCCAACCGATCCGCGTTACGCCTGTAGGTTATAATTACTAACCCCGGTATGACAGACAAACAGACTGTTTTGGTCAAACGGCTTGCTTTACGAATCGAGGCTTGGAGACTGATGATTGGAGTGATGGATGGATGCTGTTAAAAAGCTCCTCTGCACCCCTCAGCCATCATCGCCATGAGACTTGGTGACTCACCGTTGAAAAGCACATTGGTCACTACAGACTAATCGATCATATAGCAGACTTCTGCTCACTTTGAGATTTGTGCTTTTATTGTACGGCACGGATTTGCTTTTATTTCAGTTCACTTTTCTGCTCTTTTAGACCCTCGGGTCAGGCCTATGGGACCCTGGGGTTCCTCACCACCATCTCCGACACTCAAACATACATGCACACTCCGTGTCCAAAAATCTGTAGTTCTCTACGGTACAGTTTGCAAAAAGCATCCTCTCAATGAGTAGGATGTCAGGAGTTTAGTTTTCTACAGTAGGCGAACGGCACCTTGAACGACAAACTGCATCCTGATTTGTACGACCAACGTATGCTTTGCTATCCCATAGTCCGTGTGATAGCGAGCTGATGGTGTTTTGGTGACCTGTGGCAAATTTGCTAATCACAGCACATTAGACCTTCGTAGTGGCTTTGTTTTCTTCTGAAAGCAGGGCACGCACATAAAAACATCAGCAACTCCTGTGCAGGTAATATGACCAAATCCCACAGCAAGTAGATCTATATTTGGGTTGCAAACGACTGCATTTATGATAATGTGTTCTGGGTTGCACCATCATTCACAAAATCTGCAAGTATCGAGGTTCCTCACGGCCGCACGCTGTGCTGTGGAGTTTATTGGCTCATGGGTAACTTACAGAACCACGTGACACTACAATGGCTGTATTTGTCATTGCTGGTGGTCAGTGCCAAGAGCTTTTGCATTTTTTTCCATACAAAGAGCAGTATATGATACAGTACAATAGGACGATCTGTATCTTTTCTATTTGTTTCAAAGCTAGATCAGCTGTGTCTTTCTGTCCCGACCTCACAGATTTAACTCCATACTGTCGTACAGTTCATTGTTAAAAGTAGTATGAATCGTGGATTAGCAACATAATGCAAAATCTAAAATGCTTGGGGGAGGTTTGAAGACTTGGAGACAGAACGACTAGGATTATCAGATTTGTATGTTTCGTAACCCGCAGGGCCGTGCAGAGACCTTTAAAGGGGCAGGTGCTCAAAGTATAAAAGGGGCACATGGAACAAGGCTTTAAATATTGCTCAAAACATCAATACAGCCATACTGTATAACGCGATACATTCCTTGCTGATACGTGTATCAATACGGATGCTTCTGTAATTGATAAAGCAGCAAATGCCATGATGCTGTTTTGAAAAAGAAACAGAACAGAAAAGACCATTCTAATATTTAAAAGTTTTAAAATATTTTAGTTGCACCTATTAACAAGTCTGGGATTAGAAACTTAAGTCAATAAAGTTGTCCAAACCTTAAAGGGATAGTTCACCCAAAAATGAAAATTCTGTCATCATTTACTCACCCTCAGATTATTCCAAACATGTGTAAATGTTTTTGTTCTGTTGAACACAATAAAAGATATTTGGAAGAATGTCAGTAACCAAACAGATCTCATCCCCCATTTACTGCCATGGTAGGGAAAATAAATACTATGGGAGTGAATGGGGGGTGAGATCTGTCTAGTTACTGACATTCTTCCAAATATCTTAGCTGATGTTGAGGAGGCTGCTGGGGATGTTGCTGTCTTTGCTGTTGTAGAAAAAATAGTTTTGTCATATTGCAAATATAATTCTGTTCTAACCCTCTTCTGCAGTTTTTTTAAATTATAATGATAATAAAAACAGCATTGATAAGTATAATTCGGAGGATGAGAAAATCAGAATAAGGCCATGTTCAGACTTGACTTCTTTTTCGAAGCTGCTAGCGTCTGTTTTACATTATAATCCTATGTAATAAACCTTGTTTTCAAAAAAAGTGCTGAGCGCTTTTTTAAACGCCAGCGCCGGCGTCTTTTTCTGCAGCTCAGAGCGTCTTTTGAGGTTGAAAAAAAGTTAAACTTTTCTGGAAAAAAAACGCCCTACGTCAAGCTCCTTTTCCACAGAAAACCAATGATAGAGACCTGTCGTTTCCATAACAACATGCGAGGAACGTGATTGGTCGAGAAGGCTCAAGCTCGAAAAAATAAAATGGCTGCCGAAACGCCCGTTGGAGGATAGTTTTGTATAAATGTAAGTTTAATTTTCACTTTCAGCAACTTCTGATTGCATGTCTAGCGAGAAATAAGTATTGTAGTTTTTAAATATGTGATTAGTTATTGCAAGACGTACTCTGTTTCTAATACAAATAGACTTCCGTTACGCTGTCTATCTGTTTCTCTGGGCTGCCTCCGTGCCTCCAAAGTCATGGCGTTCTGCTGATATTTGTATTTTTTTACTAAAAAAGCGCCTTTGTCAACTTTTTCTTGTCAAAAAAGAAGTCATGTCTGAACATGGCCTAAGCCTGTTTTACCAGTGTTTTGAAGGCACTCTTGTGTAAATACTGTAATAATAATACTTCAAAGTGTTAATAGTTTTAGTCAAATAATATAAAAAGACCAGAACCCTCGACACCCGTGAAACTTTTCTCTCCCAAACAGCAAACATCGATTCAAGAAGTGAACAAGCACCTTTGTTTATATATTGCTGTGTGTATAGAAGTAACATTAGCTGCAGCTAACGTCACGTTAGTTCAGATCAGGCTAACGTTACACACACAACAGCCGTGCATGCTCTCTTCACGGCGTTCTTGTGAAATACTACTACTTATAATAATAATAATAATAATAATAAATACACTAATAAGTAAACAAGCACACACCCCCCCACTGAAAACACCACTTACCCGGCAGCTGCGAACAGTATGTAGGCTATCCTGGAAATGCGCTAATCTATTGAAGGCGTCTGAACGTGAGGAGTCCTCCCAGATGAGGTCATCAGGTGAAAGGTCATCATGTGAGTCATTTATTTAGGGTTAAATTATTATTCATTAATTTTACTAATAGTTAGATTGAGCAGGCCTTCACAAGAATGGCCTTTAATTACAAAAATATTTTTTTTGCCTTGACAAAAGGGAACTTTCAGCATTAAGGGCCAAAGAGGCCCCCTGAGGCACCCTCCCCCCCCCCCCCTGCACGTGCCTGTGTCGTGCATAAAGGCTGTCCATGTCTTTAAGACTTGCGCAATTATCTTGCGGCTCGGGCACAGAGCTTTAAACCTTCAGCAGCCTGATAGAGACCTACTTCTAGCAGTTATACAAATAGTTTATACAAACACTTTTCCTGCAAGAAACTTTTAAGACAGTTTCAAAAATGTTTGAAGAAGTACGATCAGAGGCTCGCTATATGAATCACAGTTCTTGGATGTTTGACAGACAGACGTGAATCTTCATCTGTCAGTTCTGTTCTGACCAGCAACAACCACACAGTATCTCCTAGCTCCAGACCCATCTATCATTTCGGATAATTCTCATTGTCCAACAACATGCAAACACAACTTAGACATAATTGGGTCACACCAACTTCACCTCTATAACCAGAGACTCGGCTCTTCAACGCATCAATATCACAACACTGAGATCTGGAAACGGCACCTTTCGCTGGATCGATAAAGCAGGCCAGACCTGTGCTATATGTTTACATAAGGATTTATCCTCCTGGTTCACCCTCTCATAAATCATGAATATGAGCTTGTACGCCCCTGAACGCACAACGACAGCAGCTCTGCTATTTTTACACCTCACGCTTTCCTTACTCAGCTTATGTGCCGACTTCAAAGCTAAAGACCTGTACCGCAGGCATGTGGTCTCTGTTTTAAATCTCTTAACATTCTTCATGCAGTGGTAACATCTCTTCTAACATAACATCTTTGTTGAGATATGATGCGGTTTATAAAACATATATCACTAAAGCTCACATAGAGGTTCACAATATATAAATGCTTTTTCAGCGAGGACAGCACAGTGGACAAAAGAGTGGTCCTGTTTCAATACCCATCTGTCTATCAGGAGCTGAAGGTCAGAGAGTGCAAAGAAAGAAAGAGAGAGAGAGAAAGTGAGAGACAGGAGGAAGGCTTCTGCACTCTCATAGGTCACACACAGAACATTTGCTTGTTAAAGGTACCGGTTACACCAAAATGTTTTTTACTAACTACATATGTTCCAAAGTTTTTGTTGCGTAGAACACAAATGGCATACACTGTAAAAAGTGGAAATTTCATTGAATTTTACAGTTTTATTTGACAAAAGTTCCACATATTTTTTTATCATGTAAAAAAATCATGTAATTTAATTTTACAAAAGTGCTTTTTTCCTGGTGCCCCAGCTGCGATTTTTTTGTGGGATTTTTTTTATAGTTGTGTTGTGTTGTGTAATTAATCATTTAATTTATTTTTCACAATAAGATATAAATTAAATTGTAATTGTTATAAATTGTTATATTACTAGCCACTAACCCGGCCGAAAACACAGACAGAAAGTTAATTTCGGGCCAGGCGTGTGTCCAATGAAACAGTAGAACACAAACAAAAAATGCATTTAACAATATACAACTGCATTTTTTTATACCATTAAAAGTAGTTGGGGACCGGGGCTACCCTTGCAAAAAAGTTTTTTCAAGTGTGATATTACTCCACTTTAAAACTACTTTCAGTCAGCTTTTTATGTAGCCTTATTTTCTGCAAAACATACTAGTAAACTAAAACTAAACTAAACGTTTATTACACTGTAAATTATTTGACCGTACATTTAAGGTAAATTACTGGCTACTTCTTGTAGAATCACTGTATTTAATGGTGACGTTACAATAAATGTCTATCAGACTACTGTGATTTAAGCAGTATGGTCCTGTAGAATTACTGTATTTAAACTATATATATATTTAAGTGTTACTCTTAAAGTATACTAAAATACACTTTTCTTAAACTTAAAAAGTGGTTAATTTTATCCTATTAGTATTATTGAAAAGTTACACTTACAAGTATACTAGTACTACATAAAGCACAAGACATGCACTTAGTATGCTTATTTTTGGTAACGGTAGCTGTGGTCACCATTTATTTACCATTGTTTGTGTGTAGTCTATAAACCTTTTTGGTAAACCCTCATCATCCACAATTTAAAAAGGTACAATAAATGCCATCAAATATATTAAGATAAGTCAGAGTATTTCAAGTCAAATAAAATATTTATTTGAAGCAGACTGAAATTAAAGTTGCTAATTTTCTCTCCACTGTACTTCATAAATCTCCTCCACATACACATTTAACCTGACGTCTCACAGTGCTCAGTGCTAGACTCTGCTGCGAGGGTGATTAAAAGAAATGAGAAAACGTAAGTAAATCATTTTTGGGTGTACTACACCTTTAAGCTGTAGTACCCATCCTAACTTTTAATAGGCATAACTATTAAAAAGATCTGTATGATCGCACGGTTGCTGGTTATGTGTGTTTGCAGCTGTAATCCTCTTTGTGTGTGTATGCGTGGCAGTTTATATCAGCCTCAGGGAGGTGTGTCATGGCCATCAGCGGTGTACAGAGAAGCCTTGAAACAAAACCTGGCAAAGAGACATGCTGTTATAGTATTAAATCGAGAATGAGAGCGGAAGCTGATGGCAGAAGAGTCTGAAGAACAGTAGAGAAAATATACCAGGAAGCAAGAAAATGACAGTGGCACACTTGTGAGGTGAACGGGTTCAGTGTAAGTGGACACGCTCAGTCCTTGTATTCCGTCCATGTGCGTGTGGATAACAGTAAGAGCCGCTGACTGCTGGGACATCTGTCACAACGGGATGTAATCCAAACAGCAGAGGAAGGTTGGACTGCATCAGGAGTCTCACACATAGAAACATCATCATCATCAAACATCAGTGCAGAGGGCCATGACAGCACTTCTGCTCTAGTCTCTGATATGAGAGCGAATCACTTCTGACAACCTCGCCTTCTGCTTCTCAGCACCTAACACACACACAGGACCTACTGTATCCATGCCTAACACCTTCATTCTGGTGTTTATTTCACAGTTTAGTTACATTCTCACTGCTCGAGTTACATAAAGGGGCTAATTCACTGAATTTTTGTGCCACTTTTATTTAGCCTAGAAATGCATTTTATGCTCAACGTTGTTTTTATTATTATGAATGATTATTAAATGTATAAGCCTGATGCATTGTACGTCACTGTTGATAAAAGCATCCGCTAAATGCATAAATGTAAAGTATGACAATTATATTTATTAGAGATGCACCGAGACAAAATTTCTCCACCGATACCGATTATTCATAGTGATACCTGCTGATGCCGATACCAATACCAATACCGAAAGTGGTGGTTATATTAATTTGTATTAACAAATTTTCTATGATTAATTTAACATTTCTTAACTTTTTGAATATTATTAATTCATATGACTATTAATACTGAATGTCAAACTGGTGATGTTTTTCACATTTTCTATATACACAGAGCACAAATTCATTGCATTTTCTTGTCCTTTCTTGATAGATTTTCTTGAATTTGGCTGATCAGTCGTTGGGTGGCTCGCCAATGTACTAGAATGCTACATAAATGAAGAAAGCAAGTTCTTGTGGGGCAAAGAGTTTATTGAAGTTGGTAGTATAGCATGGTTCTTGTGTTGCAATGTTCTCGTGCCAACCTTCTACATTCTTAACCTATTCTAGATCCAGTGGCGGCTGGTACACAATTTTTTTTGAAGGGGCGCACAAACCATTTAACATGTGATGTAAACGTATCGACACTGTTTGGCTAAAAAAAGGTTTAACTATCAAAGCAAGTAGTGGTGTTTATTAACAGTAATAAGGTGTCAGTCCAAATGAAAAAAAAACATTGCAGTATACTTTATTATTTATCATAGTAAACTGTAGTAAAAAAAAACGGTGTTTTTGAACTGTACCATATTAAATATTAAGGTATAATACAATATTTTCTACAGTTTATCAATTCACTATTATGATTTTTTAGATTTAGATTTAGATTCAATTTATTGTCATTGCACATGAAGGTACAAGGCAACGAAATGTGACCTCTGCATTTAACCCATCCAGAGAGTAGTGAACACACGTACCCCCGGAGCAGTGGGCAGCTATCACTGCAGCGCCCGGGGAGCAAGTAGGGGTAAGGTGCCTTGCTCAAAGGCACCTCAGTTGTTACCCGCCAGCCCTGGGAATCGAACCGGCAACCTTCTGGTCACGAGTCCGACTCTCTAACCATTAGGCCACAACTGCCCTGTAGTGTGGCCTAAAGTTATGGAGTGTTCAGGAGACTCTGGAATTGTTAATAATGACCACAGAGAGAGAGAGAGTAACCCTGTTTATTGTTTTGGTTGGCCATCCATCTCTTCTGTTACAAAATACGAGAGTAACTGTTCAGTTAACTTTAGTTCAGTAAAGAATAATAACAGTCCATCGGGTGTCTCGTCATTTATTTGTGTTAAGCTATGCAAGCACAACAACTATAGTTAGTACCACTGAAAACGTTTATAAAATCTATACATAACTATAAAATATAACAGCACCTTACAATTGCGAATTGTGAAAATGAATGTGAACTCAACTATAGTGTATATAGTGTGAATAAATCTATTTATTTCAAAATTATTTTGCAATTTATAATATACAGTATGTGACCCTGGACAACAAAACCAGTCTTAAGGGTCAATTTTTCGAAATTGAGATTTTTACATAATCTGAAAGATGAATAAATAAACTTTCTATAGATATATGTTGATAGAATAGGACAATATCTGGCTGAGATACAACCGTTTAAAACTCTGGAATCTGAGAGCGCAAAAACTCAAAATATTGAGAAAATTGCCTTTGAAGTTGTTAATCAGGGGCACTGTGGCAGACCATCCACTCACAAAAATAAAGTTTTTATATATTTAAGGTAGGAAATTTACAAAATATCTTCATGGAACATGATCTTTACTTAATATCCTAATGATTTTTGGCATAAAAGAAAAATCGATAATTTTGACCCACACAATGTATTTTTGTCTTTTACTAAAAATGTTCCCGTGCTACTTAAGACTGGTTTTGTGATCCAGGGTCACATATGTTGAACTTATGTTTAACAGTCTTCCTCTCTGGATAATTTGGTGGGGCGGCGCCCCAGCGCCCCCTATTGACCAGCCGCCACTGTCTAGATCTTAACCCAAATCTTAACCTAAGGTACTGTGTGCGTGAGCAGACCTATATACATGGTAACACATGTGACACAAACAATACAGTGACACCCCATGGAGAACCTGTGGGAAAGTACCCTGAAGATGACCTGTAAAATGGCACCCCATAGAGACCCCATGGTAGTGTAACCTGATGATGACCTGATAAGTTCTCATCTGTGCTACTTTGATAATTACATGTGGGGCACAGGCACAATAAATAACACATCTGAGTACACTCAAGACACACAAAATCCTTCACTTTTGATTGACAGGTTATATCGGCCCTGATCATCGGTTGTTTTTAAAGGGATAGATCACCCAAAAATGAAAATTCTGTCATCCTTGACTCACCCTCAGGTTGTTCCAAACCTGTATAAATGTCTTTGTTCTGCTAAACACAAAGAAAGATATTTGGAAGAATGTCAGTAAGCAAAAATACCTCATCTGCGAATTACTGCCATAGTAAGGAAAAGAAATATTATGGGAGTCAATGGGGAATGATATCTGTTTGGTTACTGACATTCTTCCAAATATCTTCCTTTGTGTTTAGCAGAATAAAGACATTTATACAGGTTTGGAACAACCTGAGTGTGAGTAAATAATGACAGAATTATCATTTTTGGGTGAACTATCTCTTTAAAATATCGGTCGATAGTGTGATCAGCCGATACACATTATTGCCGATATATCGGTGCAACTAATATTCATATTAAATATTTATATTATATATGACACAGAAACAATTAAATAAATAAAAAAATAAGTGTCTGGATTGTAAATAAAAAGATAAATCTCATCTCCAGTACTGGTCTGCTGCATCTCCCAAAACTCGATGCTGTTACCTGTTTTTATAATTCCTTAAGCAAATCAGTTTCTAACACACCCCACTGTCAGCGATCACAATTAATTCTCGGTGAATTCGCCCTAAATGTCTTCAAGAAATAAATTACTGGAACAGTGAGAATTAAACTGTTATTGTTCCATGTTGCGATATCTTCCCGGTCCAGTTGAGATGACAAGACACATTAATTTTTGGGGAAACAAAATTAATGAAACATTGAGAATGAAATTGTTATTGTTCTGTGTTGTTAGGCACTCCCTGATCGCAGTTTAGATGGCAGAATGTATTATTGTAATGAAGAGCCGAAAGAAAACAAGGGTGTACGGAGGGCCTGCACCCACCTGAAAAATAATCACCATAGAGAACTGTTTTCTACTGTGGCTGACAAGCAACCAGAAGACTGACATCTAAAGGGCCACCACCACAACTGCATAAATATTACATCAACTTGAAAACCCTTTTAATTGTCACTCAGTGCAGCTGGAAACAGACACCAAGACCTGCATGAAATTAATGTACTCTCTATGCATTATTCATGTGCAACACTGTTCTCCTGACATATGTGTCTAGCTGGAACCCATGGCCAATGTCGGTGAATTAAAGATTTATGTGAATTCCTCTTTTCCTCTTGCTCATGGACGATTAACTACAACACAATCATACTCATGGTATATTTACTGTGGCAGTCACTTTCCATCCTTTTTTCAGATCAGCTGGTACTTTTGCAGTCAGTCAGAGTGTACGCTGCAGGAATTCACCTATGTGGATTCAGATAGTAGAATCCTGTCAAAGATTGTTGGGCTAGGGTTAGGATAGTCATGCATGATGTCTGGTGCAGTTTGCACTTTATTCTGCCTTATTCTTGCCCACTATGATAGAGCAAAACAATTTTTTGGCTGATTTGAAATAGGGACACCAAAAAAAAAAAACATGTATTATCACCTGTAAAAACTGTAATATTTTGGCAGCTGGGGCATCAGAAAAATGTAAAGTAATATTAATTTGTAATAATTAATTTGTGAAGTAATATTACATGTATGTAATATTTCACACTTGTATTGAAATGAGGAATTCAACATTTTTAGTTTAAAAAATATATGCACGTACAGTATATTTTATATAAAAATTACTCTTTTTACAGTGTAATAACAATAAAAGAACAAATGCACCACACTGACAACTGTAGAAATTTGAAGAAATGTATACAGACTTCGTAAACCTAATCTATTAATAATATAATTATTAATATATTTAATTTATTAATATATTTTATGTCATTAATATAAAATCTCAAGTTTTGCCTATGGATATCTAGTTTACTTGCTACCCATGCAGGTCTCAAACCATTTAGCAAATCCAGTGTTTTTATTTTTATTTTATTAATTTGTTTGCCAGTTGCACGCATTAGATTGGATCTGCTGATATCAGCCGTGCCATTTCTGTAAAAAATATGCATTAGACAGTTAGTAAGGTTTTCCTCTCCTTCCCGTTCTAGCCCATGTAATTGAATAAATCTGGATTGTATATGGCACATAAATGGTGCCAACAGGAGCTTAAAACATTAAAAACATTTCGTAACTTCATCAGCGGCTCCAGGGGGGAAATAGAGGAGCATCAGGAGGCATTAATTAAATATTCCTAAACCTGCCAGAACCCTCATATGCTTAACATCCAAGGCATGCCACTGTATGAGTTCATCACATTAATTTCCAACACTCAACACGATAATTGGTACCATTCCATTTTGATTCCGCCCCATTACAATGAATTCAATTCAACTTACCGCGGCGGGGTGTGTTTGTATGTGCATAGATTTGGACGGGTGTCTGGCCAAAATTGATGTGTGTGTACTATTGATGTGCTTGTCTAGCGGTCGCACACCCACGGCAATTTAAATATAATTAATGACTGGCAAAGACTGATTAAATCCACATAGCATGCTCAGAGATAATATATATTTTGCTGCATATCCTTTGAGCGTGCGTGCTGTTGCTGCGCAATCGCTTGTTGTGGCACTTCTAGTATAATGTGGTTCAGACTGATCTATGATCTTACACTCCAGTTAAAAGCCTCTTAAAGCGATTCAAGGGTTCACACGAGCTAGAGCTGATGCAGTTTACTGACCCGTTCAATAAGTCTGTGACTGTATCTACTGTACACAGAAAAACAACTCATAAAGCTACAGAATTAACACTCTTAGGCCAAGGAACCGCTGGGGTGAAATGTAATGATCAGAGATGTCACTTTTAACTAATGACATTGATTTTTGATTTCTTTTTGATTTTATGTGGGTAATCATGTAAAAAGCCTGATGGTATTTCTTTTCAATTGCTTTGTGTCTATACAATGGCTGTCAATGGGGTTCAATGTAGTTTGGTACCATTGTTCTGCAAAATAGCTTTTGTGTTCTGCACAAGAAAGTCATACAGGTTTGGAATGCCATGAGGCGAGTAAACAAGGGTTCCCTTTCTGTCGGTCTCTCGACGTTGTGTCGAACCGACAGATGGGGTTTGTCCTTGAGAACCAATCGCTTCCGACTTCTCTAGAAAAGGCCAATGAAAATTGGCGAATGAAATTTGCATGCCGGACTCCGCCCCCGGATATCCGGGTATAAAAGGGAGACGGCATGCCTCATTCATTCACCTTTTGTTCTTCGGAGCCTTCGCTCGTGATCAACAGACTTCGCTACAAGACTGCCGGCTCTACGACGTGGTGCAGCGGACTGTCCCTTCCTGCAGCGACTTCCCCTGGGCGTCTCGGCGGTTCCAGAAGTGTTCGAGTTTTTTCTCTAAAAGAGCAAATTTCTCCAGCGTGGCATGTCCCGCTGTTCTCTTGGGTGCAACACACTCATCGAGGAGGGGGACGGACACGATATCTGCTTCCAGTACGCTGGGGCAGATATTGTGGATACGTCCTGCCCGCACTGCGGGCGGCTGACGATTCAGACGTTGCTCACGGGTGGTTGTGTTCCCACGGGACTCAGCCACCACCTTGTCTGCTTCCCGTTCCGTGACGGCAGGACTACGGCCCTGCCGCCCGCTACGGCGAGCAGCGAGGGTGATATGAGGATTACTGTGAGCGCTAATCCGTCAGCCACTGGCTCGCGGACCGTTCGCACCTCGCTTTGCTCGTCTGACCATTCCCCATAAGACGGTCCGCCGTCTTATTCCTCAATTACGTATCGGACACGGTACGTGATGATGAGGTGTCTGTTGCAGCATCGGAGGGTGACTTACTGGCATCAGACTCCGACAATTCCTTGAAGCTCCCTCCCTCGGGGGGTCGAGATCAGGAAGAAGCGGATGTCGAAATGTCAGCCATGCTTTCCCGGGCCGCCGGCTTTGGGTTGCGGTGCGCCGCACTGCCTCTCCCAACGCTCGCGGCTGGATACACGGTTCTTCGGGCTTGAGAGCGGCTCCAAGCCGCACTCGCCCTCAGTGCCGTGTTCCCCCGGAAGTGCATGAGGAACCTAGTACGACCTGGAACGCCCCCTTCGGCGCGTACACGTCAACTAGTTCCATCACCCTTTCTTCCCTCGATGGTGGGGCAGCTAGAGGATACGTCGATGTCCCCCAGGGGCTCGACCTAGACTCCCGTCCAAAGCACGTAGGCTTTTCGGCATCTGAGGTGTCGAGAGCTTACTCTGCTGTGGGCCAAGCTGTCCCCTCTCTCCATGCTATAGCTTTCCTGCAGGCCAATGCACGGAGAGAGCTCCACGAGAGTAAGACCGACCCAGCGCTTATGCAGGAACACCGCGGCTTCACCGACCTCGCTCTCGGGCAAACAAGGTGATCGCGCGGGCCCTGGGTCGGGCAATGTCCACACTTGTGGTCCAGGAGAGACACCTCTGGCTGAACCTTGCACAGGTGAGTAACACTGAGAAAGTCCGCTTCCTCGATGCACCCATCTCGCAAGGGGGGGCTGTTTGGTGATACTGTCGAGTTCGACAGTTAGGGAGCAGCCAGAGGATATCAAGTATGTCCTACCCCAGCCGCGACTCGACCGCCCTCTGGCCGCCGAGATCCCGTGCACCGTCTGCTTCCCAGCAGCCTGGTCCTCTTCGAGACATCGAAGAGGAGACCACCACCCCATCAGCAGCCGCGGCGAAAGCCAATGCGGCCCTCATGGGAAGACCCCAGGGAGTTCGAGAATACCTTTCTAAAGTTTTTCTCCCTCTCTGGGCGTTTATATCAGCCGCTCTCACCCTCTACACGACGGTGTTCGGCAACTCGACGTTGCGTCACGGCAAGACCCAATGTCGAGGATAATCAGCAGCCTAAGCACTCTCATTCGACGGTGCTTTGTGCCGCATATCGTCTGGGTATTATCACAGCCGCTCTCACCCTCTACACGACGGTGTTCGGCAACTCGACATTGCGGCAAGACCCAATGTCGAGGATAATCAGCAGCCTAAGCACTCTCATTCGACGGTGCTTTGTGCCGCATATCGTCTGGGTATTATCACAGCCGCTCTCACCCTCTGCACGACGGTGTTCGGCAACTCGACTCCCCGGACACCCGCCCAAGTTTCGGGGCATCCTCTTAACCTCAGCAGAGGCAACGATGCCCCGTGCTTCGGGCCGAGGTCGCCACCCCTCTGGTGAGGAAGCGATCGTGCTCGTCCCTCTAGCTGAGATGTTCAACGGGTTTTACAGCCCGTACTTCATCGTCCCCAAAAGAGCGGGGGTCGCTAGATCTGCGCACCTACTCAAGCTGCCGTTCAGGATGCTTACGCAGAAGCGCATCCTGGCATCTGTCAGATGTCAAGATGGATTCATGGCAATCGACCTGAAGGACGCTTACTCTCATGTCTCTTCTCCCTCGTCATCGCCCGTTCCTACGGTTCGCTTTCGAGGGTCAGGCATATTAGTACAGAGTCCTCCCCTTCGGTCTGTCCCTGTCCCCACGAGTCTTCACGAAGATCGTGGAAGCCGCCCTCACTCCCCTCAGGGAGAGAGGTGTGCGGGTACTAAACTATCTCGACGACTGGCTCATTTGACACACTCGTGAGATCTGTTATGTACACACAGGGACCTAGTGCTCCGGCACCTAGATCGATTGGGACCACAGGTCAACCGAAAGGGAGCAAGCTCTCCTCTGTGCAGAGCATACTCTCTTTTGGTATGGAACTCAACTCTGTCTCCATTACAGCGCGATTGCGCTCCGTCAGTGTTGTACTACCTGGAATTTTTCAAGCAGTCAGTGGGAGGAGGCTCCTGGGTACATGGCATCCTCGACGGTGGTGATACCCCTCAGGTTGATGCACATGAGACCGCTCCAACACTGGCTACAGAGTCGAGTTCCCTGGAGAGCGTGGCACACCGGCAGCAGGCGGATGGTGATTACGCTTTTCTGCCGACGCACCTTAACCCCTTGGTCTTCAATGACCTTTTATACGGATGGGGGTCCCTCTCGGGCAGGCGAGATGCGTCAGGCAGACGCCTCCCTGCAGGGTTGGGGTGCCGTGTGCAACGGGCACGCAGTGTCAGGGCGATGGACGGGCCCCCGCCTGCGCAGGCATTCAATTGCCTAGAGTTGTTGGATGTGCTACCCGCACTGAAGGGGTTACAACCTCTTGTGCAGAACGAGCACGTGCTGGTCCGGTCGGACTGCACAACTGCCATAGCGTTTTTAACCGCCAGGGTGGCGTTCGCTTATGGCAGCTAACACGACTCGCCCGACGCCTCCTCCTGTGGAGTCCGCAGGGCCACACATATCCCAGGTGACCTGAACCAGACAGCCGATGTGCTCTCTCGTCAGTTACGCCTCGCGGAGAGTGGCGACTCCACCCCCGCGTAGCCAGCTCATTTGGGTCAGTCAGGGCGAGCTCAGGTAGACCCCTTCGCCTCCCTGGACACCACCCATTGCCGCTAAGGTACTCCCTGCCTCGGCACGGAGGCTCTAGCGCACAGCTGGCTGTGGAACAAGCGGAAGTACGTCTTCCCCCAGTGAGCCTCACTGCACAGACCCTGTGCAAGGTCAGGGAAGAGGAGCATCAAGTGTACTAGTTGCGCCATACTGGGCCCAACCGGACTTGGTTCTCGGAGCTAATGCTCTTGCCCGGGCCCAGACAGATTGAGGGACATACAAGCTTCCCGGAGGACCACCACCCGGATCGGGCTCACGGGCAAGGGCCCCTCGCACCACCTTTTCCAGGTCCCACTGAATGGGTGCAACAATCCTAGACCTCAGAACAATCGATGCCAAAGGCTTCTCTAGAGTTTCAGGAGAGTAGGCTCGGGACAAGGCATCTGGCTTGACATTTTTGGTGCCAGGCCTGTAAAATAGGATAAACTGGAATCGATTAAAAAACAGGGACCATCGAGCCTGTCGAGGATTTAATCGTTTAGCCTGCTGGAGATATTCCAGATTCTTGTAGTCCGTGAGAACCTGGAAAGGGTGCTGAGCTCCCTCAAGCCAGTGGCGCCACTCCTCCAAGGCCAGTTTAACCGCAAGCAACTCTCGATCCCCCACGTGGTAGTTGCGCTTGGCGTCCGACAGACGGCGGGACATGAAGGCGCAAGGGTATAACTTTCCATCCTGACCTCTCTGTGACAGAATGGCCCCTACACCCACTTCTGAGGCATCCACTTCCACCACGAAAGGTCTTTCAGGGTCAGGAATAAGAAGGATGGGAGCAGAAGTGAAGTGGCACTTGAGATCCTCGAAGGCCCTTGCTGCTTCTGGACCCAAGTGAATCTTGGTTCCTCCTCCCTTGGTAAGAGCCATCAAGGGGGCAGCCACGGTGCTGAAATTTTTAATGAACCTCCTGTAGAAGTTAGCGAAGCCAATGACCCGTTGAACCTCTTTGACAGTAGTGGGTATGGGCCAGTTGAGGGCCGCCTTGACTTTCTTAGGATCCATCTCCAGGTGACCAGGGGTGATGATGAAGCCAAGAAACTGGACCTGGGTGACATGAAACTCACACTTCTCTGGCTTTACATAGAGATGGTTGTTGAGGAGTCTCTGGAGAACTCTCCTAACATGCCCCTTATGCTCCTCCAATGACCTCGAGAAAATAAGGATATCGTCAAGGTATACAAAGACGAATAGATTAAGCATGTCCCGGAGAACGTCGTTTATCAGTGCTTGGAAGACGGCAGGGGCATTGGTGAGCCCGAACGGCATCACCCGGTAATCATAGTGGCCTGTGTGGGTGTTGAATGCAGTCTTCTATTCATCCCCTTGTCGGATCCGCACAAGATGGTAGGCATTGCGGAGATCCAGCTTAGTAAAGATAGAAGCCTCTTGAAGCAACTCGAAAGCTGTGGCCATGAGAGGAAGGGGGTATCGATTCCGAACCGTGATCTTATTGAGTCCCCGGTAATCAATACAAGGTCTAAGACCCCCATCTCTCTTCTCCACAAAGAAGAAACCCGCCCCAGCCAGAGAAGTAGAGGCACGGATGAGACCGGCTGCCAGGGACTCCTTAATGTAAGCTTCCATAGCCAAGCGCTCAGGGGGAGACAAAGAGAAGATCCGACCCCTGGGAGGGCATGGACCAGGGAGAAGGTCAATAGCACAGTCATATGTGCGGTGAGGCGGTAAGGAGGTTGCCTGGGTTTTGCTGAATGCTGTTTTGAACCGATGATAGACACTGCGGACTCGAGACAAGTCGACAGACTCTTGGGACTCGAAACTAGGGACTGAGGCACTCTGACATAGGCAGGTTACTTCGCAAGAGGAACCCCAGCTAAGAATGGTGCCAGTGGGCCAGTCAATCAGGGGATTATGTGTGCGCAGCCAAGGATGACCCAGGATAATAGGGTATTCGGGGGAGTCAATAAGAAAGAAGGTATCCTCCTGCTGATGTTGTAGGACAGTAAATCGCAGGGAATGAGTGACCTCTGTTACTTTACCCGGTTCCAGAGATCTGCCGTCCAAGGCTGTAACTGCCTGGGGGTGGGAAAGGATTTGGATGGGCACCTTGGTCTTCTTAGCCCAGGACAGATCCTGGGCTAAGATTAGTGGTTTTATTAAAACAAACAAAAATATTTTCGTGAAAGAATAATCCAACAAATGTTCTTCTCGGACTGAGGTATAGAAAACCATGCTAGAGAACATAAATGATAACATAAACAATGACTAAGTTCTCCTACTCGAAGATGGAGGGACGCACTGAGGGTAACACGTCAGACTGGCAGTCAAGACCCAATAACTGAGTGAATAGCAGGGAAAAAACAAACAACTTAAATACCCTAGAGACAACAAGGTACAGGTGATATGGATATAACTAATGAGAACAGCAGAGGGAAACTGCGGGCCTCTAGAGGCCTGGAGAGTAAGTGCAGGAGTAGGAACGCTGACAGTTGTAGACTTTGTAAATTACTGTCATATTTAATTACAACAAATGAAGGTTAGCGTGCTGTTTGCCGGCAGACATCTTTTTCACATTTGAGACCTGCACGTGGATGGAATACATCAGTTTGAAATACAGCGCTATTTAAAACTGCAGTATGGAATAACTGTTATTACTAATACTTCTGTATTTAGTGTCTGTGTGTGAGAGAGAGTTAAAGCAGCAAGACAACAGAACAGACAGATACTTCTGTAAGCGCAAGGAAGCCTGGAGGAAAATGTTTCCCAGCATGCCTCTTTCTCCATCCATGAATGTGTGTGGTTTTTGGATCAGGCTGTGATGGTAATCAAAATCCCCACTGCATCACTCATTATCATCTCTAACACCTCACTATCTGTTTTGTCTGGAAAAAGAGTGTGCATGCAAAAGTGAGTCATATTTCGGGAATGCATAATTTAGGAAACTCTTAAGTGGATTTGTATGTGTCTTAGTGTTGAGGGTGACGCAAAAGTAACTTTTTTCCCCAAGTAGAGCAATTGGTTACTTTTTCTAAAGAGTACTGCAATAGTTTAAGAGTAACATTTAAAAGCAAAAATCCCTAACCAATTTGGGAGTATCAATATGAATAACTGCTCAAATGGAGATGAGGAATGAATACAAAGTTAGCATTATTCTCCTTTACATTTATTCCAACATCAAGACATACATTAATAATGCATCTCAACTTTATGTGATCCTCAATCAGAAAATGTTATGCGTTTTCTTTTACTACTTTGAGAGCACACACAAACACTGCTACTGCTATTACATGGAATTTCAAATGACTCCTTAGTTTTATAGTCAGATAACAATGTTTTCTATCCCCTTAGGTTAAGTTCCTCTTCCTCTCACAAAAAGCATTTCTACACTTTCATTTAGACATAGTTTAGTATGTATATTAAGCCGGTGAATTGTTTTCATTGCGACGACTAAGGTAGCTGAAGTCAAAACCCAGCCACACATCACTCTTTGCTCTGAATGCAAAGGAGAAGCTAATCCAATCACCTCGACTGAACTCTGTAATCTTCAACCACTAAAGAATATTTCCTCTTCACTATTGAACGTGCCCGTGCTGTTAATGCATAACGCAGCGGAGAGCGTGTGTGGTTCTATTGTCGCACCGCTGTTTCTACCGTAGATGTCAGTAATGGAGACCCCGGCTGTCCTCGGTTGAAAACATTCGCCTGAGAGGGTCTAAATGAAGACAGGATGATTCAGAGCAGGATGAGAAAGATATTTAGCCCATTAACCCTGCAGAGTGTGTGTTCAGACAGATTAAAGGAGAGAGAGAGCGAGAGAGAGAGAGAGCGAGAGTGAGGTAGAGAGAGAGAAAGGATGGTGTTACTGTTGGTACAGGGATTAGACTGGACCGACACTGGCTCATGTCCTGCAGTAAACACTTCACGCTCTCCCAATAAATAACACTTACATACACATCTCCTGTAGACATTTGGAATCCCTTTGTACACGGTGGCCATGTTAATGCCGAGCACAATGTTGTCACGTTACTGTCATCGAGAGAGAACAAATGCACACAGGGGATCTATTAGTTCTTTACATTCTCAGACATCTGCCTCCTTTGCAAAGCAAGCACTCAAAAAACACTCTTCATGAACATTTACCATCTGGGAGTGGACCGAGTTTCAGGTCAAGAATATGCTTGGGTCAGGAATAGCATCCATCATGTCACCAGCTCTAAGAGCCTTGCTTAAAAAACCTTAGAGATGGATTTAACTGGTTAACAACATAAGCTTCTCTCTCCAAATTAAGCCCCGCCCACCAAACGCAATGTCAGCAAGCATGAACATGCAAAATTATTGATGAACAAAACTAATTTAGGCCATTACATAGGCTTGTGTGATATCTCAACGCAACACACAAAATAAGGCCGTATTATGTGTGGTATTTGTAAAAATGAATGCTACCTTTAATACTAGCTATAGGTACCATATGGAGAAAAAATTAAGAGACCACTCCACAGTAATTTTCATTTTTTTCATTAAAATGATCATTTGTTACAGCAACAACTTTCATGCATCTTTGTATTCTCCCATTTCTGTTGGGTGACTTTAAGTAGTGCGTGAGGTTTGTTTCTGTTGAAATTCAACAGACAACGGACAAAAATACAAAATACATGCATAAAAGCTGATTAAAGGCAAAACTGGAGTGGTTTCTTTATGTTTTCCACGGCTGTAAAATAGCTTATCCAGTATGATATTGCCAGGATGCAAATAATGTGGTTAAGCATTTAAGATGGTCACAAGCTTAACCACATTAGCTGGCCGAGGCTCTTTTCGGTAGCACGGTGAGACATATTTTATTCATTCATTTCTTCGATACAGTGTTTATTAAAGGACAAAGGGATTAATTTTGTAAAGGACAGCAGAGGCAAGCTGAACTTACAGTGGGGATAAAAACATCATGGCAGAATGCAAACACGTCCGAAGCTCATCAAAACTGAGTTTGTTGGGAGACGCACATAAATGCACACCCACTGATGCCAGGCTGACATTTTCTAATTAAACCTGGTGTGTGTTGTGCCGTAGAGATGAAAGCTCTTTTTCCTTTACTGTGAGATTCTCGTTCGTAGTCCTCACATGCACCGCAGCAAGGCCAGGGCAGGCTGAGAATAAGTATACGTTGCAGATATAGTTGAGAAAACTGTATAGAAGCAGAGACTACGAATATCACCCTAGGAAAGATGTGCATTATAGCAGCAAAGAAACCAGAAGGAAGATGCAAGCACCTCATTATAGAGCTTTTTGTCTGGATATTATCACTATATACAGTACGTTACATTACACACGTGTGGACAATGTGCGCTGAAATGCTCCTCATCATGTATAACTACCATCAGAGGAGATGAAAAGAGAGAAAACTAGAAAATTAGAGCAGATGAGAAGGAGAGATAGAGGTAGGAAGAGAGCATTTGAGAGGGGAATAAATGGGTTCGGACTTGAAGCCAAGAATGTACTTTGTGCCTTTAAACCACACTGAAAGGAAAAGAGTAGATTGAGGAAAAGAGCAATGAGGTGTAGTGGAGAGAGTATTCATAGCCCGTGTGTTCACACTTTGAGCCCTGCTTTCACTAGATGGGTGAAATCTCTTGATTTATCTGCTTTACGTAGATTTTTCGCCTTGTGTCTTCGCTTCTCTTTTTGCTTGTGTATATGTGAATGTGCATTTGGACTTATGTTGTGAGACTTTTTCATCTACAAGAAGAAATATTTTCCATGCCTTTGTTTCTAGGAAGTGGCTAGACCTGTGTTGACAAAATATGTCCTTCAGTAAATGTGAATTTGTTTCAGCCTACCTATTAATGCATTTGTTTGTGACAATGATATACAATATGGGTATAGAATGTAGTAGTGGTTTACTACTTAATGAATAATTCATTGTATGCTATACACAGTATACTGCCTGCTGTTTGTAAAAACACTAAATGAAACAGTATGCATTTGCAACGATAAACATTTCAAACAGTTGTTGTCAAGTAATGTGTCAAGAAGACACCATTACAGTTTAATTATCTCCAGTTGTCACACTGGAAATGGAAAGTCAAAGTCAACACCATTGCATTGTGGGACACTGTATTCTGTGCAGTGTGCTCTGTTGTAAATGTCGTAGGCCTTTTGGGTATTCTGTGCATAGGAAGTCCGTGTATGTGGCTGTTTCTTTAAAATCTGTCACTTTCATGTCCCAGAGGTTGGTTTTTTAAATATCAATGTTTTTCTTCTTTTTATATGAAGGTCACAATAAAACTTGGAAATGTTCTACAACTTCTTCACAGATTTTTGATACTTTTAAAATAATTTTTTAAAAGTTATTTTACGTATATATTTTGTTGTTTTATCTTGATCTGACTTTAAACCTAAATGTAGGATACTTTCCATACTATCCATAAATTCCTTTCCATTTTGAGTTTCCATTCCTTTGACATTTTGTTTATTGCCTAGATGCTAATGTATTAGATATTATATAGTTTCGTCTATTTATAGAAGTGCTTTTATGCTTTTCCACAAGTTCATTAGGACCAGGTCTAGGGGGAGTCACATTTTCCTTGGGCCCTGAAAAATGTCCAGATGACAATACAAACAATTAAATATTAAGTACTTTTCATTTATATTATCTATTAAATAATGATTTGTCAATTTAATCAAAGAAAAATGTTAAAATTATGCAATGAACCGTCATTATATTGCTAGAAAAATGTATGTCCAACCAAAATAACAAACAGCTTGTTGGAACTATAAGCTCTTCTTCTGTATGCAAAATATCAGTCATTTAATAATTGCAATCTAATATATCCAATATATTCTACAAAAATGCACAAGGCCAAAAAAGCCCACATTTGGAAAACCACCCTTACATGTATGTAACTGCAATAATAGTGAGTAGTATACTAATACGGTACTGTTTGGAAAAAAGCCACCATCTGTAAAAGGAAAAAGACAAATAGATCTGACCAATTTAGAAAAAAACACGAATTTATTTTAATCAAAATATTTCACTTCTTTGAACACGTGATGTCCCTTTCCCCTCTGTGTTTGTGAAATATTCTTGTTTCACAGAGGGAAGATAATCGTGAGAATTAGAGAGCTCATCTAATGGTGTTAGATGATTTGAATACTGTCAGAAGAGAATGAGGGTGTGAATATAGATATAGAACTTTTCAGAAAGATTTTACCCTCAATAGATGCGTCAAAGACTGTATGCGTGTGCATGTGTGCGTTTGTATGTGCGAATATGTGGGAGCAAATTAATTTGCAGATGCCAGTGCATCACATTACTTTTCAGCAAATGTTATGAGTGTGAGGACAATGACAAGACATTCATGGAGAAATTTCATATTCATCAGTAGTGTCAGACATCAAAGACCTGTCTGTCAAAGCAAAGATAGAGAGAGAAATAGAGAGAGGGAGGGAGATGTTAGGCAACAATGCCACTTTGAGTGTCATGTTGAATACAAACTTTCCTTATAGTTTAGAGTAAAAACTTTTTCCTCATCTAATCTTGTTGTGCGTGTTTATTTGCTTAATCTTTAATAATTAAGCAAATGTGTTTGCTTTTCTGTCTGCAAACGAGGGGCTCAAAGAAGTGATTCAAGTTGGAGTTATTATAGTCTTTTAGAGCTAATGCATAATTATAAAAAGCAAGATACAGGTGTAAAAATACAGGTGAAACTGTACAGATGGAGTTGGGCAGGGCGGATACCAGACTGATACCAGAGAGTTCCAAAAACATACGTTTATGACCTTCATTTATCATCGCCACAAGTTTTTAAGAGATCAAACATAAAATTTTAATTGACTCCTTTCTGCTCAGTATATTGGTTTAATTCTAGATAGTAATACAAGTAAGAAAATTAGTCTCTCAGTGTTCGTAAAGATCGTAAAAGTGCATTTCTGTTGACTTTACCCCTAAGATATCTGTCTAAGGCAGCGTATGAGAGCCCATGCACATATGCACAAATCATAATTATAGCATTACAGAGAATATTAAAAGAGCCGGAGAAGAGTGAATATGAAATCAAACAAGATATGCTGCAATTCCAAAAGATTTCAGTCAGACTTAAATATACATTTTTCTATAACAGACAATTGCAGACACACAGATTATTCACTAAGCGTCTGATGTATGTTACAAGCAAGCACTTGCCATATTACATGACTCAATTTGATTTGAATGGGGCGCAGAAGTTTTTACACAAAGTTGTGTTTTTGGTTTATGGAAAGTTTGGCAGGTTTGTGGCACCAAGTTAGTAAAGAAGATATTTAAAATCAGAATGTAATAAGGTTCAAACGGAAGGAAGGAGGTGGGAACCGGCGAACATTCAAAACATTTAATCAAAAATAAATACACCAAAAATACAAAAGCAACGGTAACACCTGCCGGCAACACAAACATAAACAAAACTTAACTAATGTCCGGGCCCGGTCCTCTCTCGCCGTATGCTCCTGCCGCTCGGCCTTTTATGCTTCCGATCTCCTCCGTGGGAGATACGAGGCCGGTGGTGCCCAGCTGACGCTCATTATCAATCGCATCACCGGCCTCGCTTGCTCCTCCCACGGCTCTCGTCACGCCTCCCTCGTCACATACCCCCATCGCCCCTCACAGGACTGTGCCTACTCCCCCCCCGGGGGGCCAGTCCCAATGGCCCCAGCGCCTGGGGGAATGGACCGACGAGACGAGAGAACGGAGACGGAAGCACCAGGGGCGACAGGGGCAGGAGAGAGAAGAAAAAAAAAATTGTCCGGTTCCCCGACACGCTGTCGCTCGGTCCTCAACCAGCCGAGAGGCTCTTCCTCGTGGTGCCATGCGGTGGTACTGGACGCTCCCTCGCTCCTCCTCCGCCCCCTGGCAGCTGGCGATGGCTCCTCCGGATGAGGGCAGCCGGCAGGAAGTCCCCCGCTTCCTGCTCCTCCCCTACGCGGCGGATGGCAGCAGGCTCCGGCCCATGGCAAGCGGGGCTCTTTTTTTTTAACATTCAAAACATTTAATCAAAAATAAATACACCAAAAATACAAAAGTAACAAGCCGGCAGCCCCTCGCGGATGACTGCCGGCAACACAAACATAAACATAAACAAAACTTAACTAATGTCTCCTCCCATTGCTCTCGTCACGCCTCCCTCGTCACATAGAACTAGGGGTGTCGAGTGGAGGTTCCGGTGGACACGAGTTATTGGTGTCCTTGCTGAGGGGTGGCCCACTGGAACAAACAGAGATGTGTGCAATTGTAGTAGTGTTGTCTGGGGATTGTCTGCAAATGCTCCAACAATCTATCTTTACTTGCCTGTCCAAGATGTATCATTAAAAATTTGATATATTGCTTTCTGAGCTTGGGCTGTAAAACAATCGGTACGGACCTGCATTGCTTTTGGATGGACAATTTCTCTGATATCTTCTTTCAGACAATTTAAGAATCACACTTTTTGGTAAATATATTGTCAGTCCAAAAACACCATGTGAACGCAAATTCTGATTTTGATAAATCTGAAAAGTGACCATTTAATTCTGCTGTTGTCAGATACAATAAAACAGCATGGGTAATATTGATTGACAGATGGAGTGATGCTTTGTCCTCCGCCCGCTAGACAAATCATTATGAGAATTTAGCGCAAAGGGGCAAATTTTGACTACTTGTGCTAAATCTATGCCACAAATGCAAACATTCAGAAGTCAGACACACGACACTTCCCATGATCCTTCACTGCACCCTGGGCGACTGGGTTTTGTTTGTGTGGTGGAGTGCAGACTTTCTAAAAACAATTTTTACAGTGTTCTCAGAATCCAAACTTTTGATGTGATATCTCATGTTCTCGATATTTGTTGTTTCATCTGTGTTTGTGTTATTTCATGCTGTGGTTAGGAATAATATTAAATGTGAGCATGTCAACCTCTAGGGAGGAAAAATCGCAGAAATGTCAAACAAGCAGGGAGAGATGGAGGAGGGGGAGTTGGGGAGAGACAAGAGTGAAACAAATCATCATATATTGTATGTATAGTTCTGAACACTCAGACAAGATACACTCAGAACATCAAAAGCAGGGTTCAAACAATGAGAGAAAAGGGAGACTAGGCATTCAGGCTAATTCATTATGATCATATTATATAATTACTGTCTGAATGAACATTCTACACAGATTCATATTAAGTCAAAGTACAACAGCAGTGATCCACACATCCATAATATATAAACCCACGCCAGACTATAAAGTGCCTTCGCTTTATCTCGCTGTTTGCTCTCATGTAATCTGTTTTAGCTGGCGCAAGATTCACTCTGTTATTTATGCGATGCTACGAAAGCATGTCTACAATAACACTGATCTTTAGGCTGGAATGTGAAATTATATTAGCAGAAAATAAATCTTGTAATAAAGAACATGTTCTTTTATTAATAGGAGTCAGGGTCTCTGTCTGAATGGTTTAATTGTCCCAGATTCAATTAAAAAATTTTAACTGTAAAAAAAAAGGTTTTTAGTAATATGCTTAAAAATGTGCTAAAAGTCGCTCTGAGAGAATGCATTCAAAGATTTTTTAAGCAGGCTTATGTGAATTAAATGTGAACAAATCTTTTAATTTTGAATGTAAAATTAAATTTAAATTTGAACTCCAAAGAAACCCCTCCAGATGTCTGCAGTTATTCATGAAGGTTTACACAAGAAATGCATGTTTATTTATTAAATGTTTTGCACATATTTATTAAGCTTTTTGCAACTTGCATTTCTATAAACATGTATTAAACACATTTAAATGTCTTCCAGCAAAATTCTGAAACATTTCTCCCAAAATCAGTGAAGATAGATTTACCAATGAGTTCCACAATAAAACAGATATTGAGCCAAAAATGTTCAAAAACCTTAAAAAAGATTTTAATTTAAAGGAGCTCCTTTTATTCAACAGTCCAACAAAGTGTGTCAGGCCAGTTTATTTTTTGTTTTATGCAGAAATTGCATTGTTTGCTCAACCTAAATGAAAATCCATTTTTCTTGTCTTTATTTTATTATTAAGTTTATTTATTTTATTTAGCCTTGTTGTGCAAGTTCTCTGGAGCTTGTGCAGAGGCAGCAGCTTTTGCCAGAGGGGAACTGGAATCCCCTGGTTGGGCCTGGGTTCTCCTGAGGTTTTTTTTCTCGATTAGAGTTTTGGGTTCCTCGCCACCATTTGCATACTGTTTTTGCACTATCTGCCTGACCGGGGGGGCTGCTTTAGAATCTTAAAGTTTTACTTAATTAATATTGCATATAGGAATTTATTATCTGTTATATTTGACCTGTGCTTCTCTCTCCTTTATCCTAATTGTGTGCTCTCACTGAGCGTGTGTGTGTGTGCGTACTTGTCTGTGTACGTACGTGTGTGTGTGTGTCTCTGTGTCTGTGTGTGTTGGTGCGTGTTGTGTGTGTGGAGTGTTTTGTGTGTGGGTGTGTCTGTCTTCTGTGTTTTCAACCTTTTCTTGTTTTTGCAGGTACAACTTTGATTGTTTTGCTTGTAGTCAATGTGTCTCATGTACAGCTGCTTTGTAACAATGAAAATTGTAAAAGCGCTATATAAATAAAGTTGAGTTGAGTTGAGTTGAGTTTATTACTGTAGCCTACTGCCAATGCGAAATTCATGTCGAAAATAATATAACCAAACGTCACAAAAATCGATCTTGAAATGATTTGTAGAGAAACTAAACATTCCCATTTAAACAGAAGAGTGTATCTCTCTAGAATTATAGGAAGGGCAGCAGTCCATTATTTTATGTTTTCAAGTTTGCATTTACTGCAATATTGCAGTACCTGTGGATCTGACAGCTCGGATTAATAGTCACATAAAGAATCTTCCCTCACTGATATAATTAGCTAAATTTTATTTATAAATTTTATCTTATTTGACCTTGACAACTTTAACACAAAGGCTGGAAAGATTTGTCACTGCAGCCAAGTCCAGAGCTGTTCCTGCAGGACATCCATAAATGACAGTGTACCGATCAGCTTTGCTCCATTAAACCCAGCAGTGGACCTCAAAAAATAACTTTCCAAAATTGTCTAAATTGTCCAATAATAGAAAATGTGTGTAAATTGTGTATTTGTGACCAGTGTATTTGTGACCAGTGATTTTAGCAGTTTAGCATGTGTTTAAATATCCAAGGGCATACTGATAGATTATACCTCTGATTATTCATATAAGACTTTTTTATCTGTATCCAGTGAAGTAGTAAGTTTGAACCCCACAAGAAGCGAGTCATGAGACATCGTTGTGCCTTTCTGGACTTGTGCACTTAATTTCACCAAAAATGACAATTCATATTTTTTCATGAAATATTGCAGCGTTTATAGTAAATAGCTTATCAATGTGGGTCATTTTCTTTTTTAAATTCATGTACCCTCATGATCTTCAGTTAAAATCTGAAAATGCAGTTCCGCAGTGAAATGACTATCCATCTCAAATGACGTAAATTAGATGGCTTGGCCAGAGCATCCGTTAACTCCTCCCCTTCAACTGTCAGTCTGCTGCCAGCTTCATTTCAAAATCAATGCAACGGCTGTTTTTACACATCCAATCAATTCGCAGTGAAAATCGCAACCCACGGCCATTAATTTTCTTCTGTGAAATTCCTTTTCTCTCGGAAATGTGTCAGAATACAGAAGTAAAAACGACAGCAACTTCCAGTTCACAGGGACTTTAAAGAACAAGAGCTCTGTCAAGAGTGCTAAGAGCACTATCACTACACAAGCACCCTAGCAAACATTACAGACAACAACTTGTAAGTAGTGAAGCAAGTTTTACATTGTTTATCATGGGCATAGTGTCTGAACTTTTGATCATCCCTTGTATGTTTTGCGATCGCATTCTGGAGGCAGCTCGCATGAGCAGCGGAACGGGGATACTCCCGGTGCTCCAGACGGTGAGCTCCGCCATCTCACGATAGCGTTGTATAAAAAAGCTTTTTTTTTTTTACACAGGACTGGCGGGAAATGTGCATTGATACTCCTTCATTCTTCATGTTATGTGGTTTACTTTGATAGGTGAACATGTCTTTGTAGTGTTAAGAGAGGGAAAGTTATGAGTGATCTTTTGCAGCTCTGCCGGCATGATGTTAAACATCAGCTAAACACTATAAATCGTTATTTTTCAGCAATAATGTCACGAACTGCTCTGAGACTTGAAGAGGTGAAGATCTAAATGCAGCTTTAATCCACAAACAACACAGGCAATGGTCAGGGCAGGCAGAAAGCAGGCATAAACGATATAACAGTCAAAGGTCGGGGCAGGCAACAGAGGTTCCAAACGATAAACAAAGCTGATAAACAAAGCCAAGAATCAAAACACAAGTAATCCAATAGAAGAAGGCTCAGAAATGCAGTGTGACACAAACAAGACTTCACAATGACAGAAAGATTGAACCAGGCATATATTGAAAGAGGTAATTACACACAGGTGAGAATGATCAGTGCTCCGGGCAATGGGTTATGGGAAATGTAGTGTGAATAATGAAAGTCCGGGTGATCGGGAGTGTGCTCTCTTGTGGAGCACGAGGGCACTTAGGGGTGGGAATATTTTGGTACCTCACGATTCGATTTATATTGATTCTTGGGGTCACGATTCGATTAAAAATCGATTCATGATTTTTTATTTTTAATAACGATTCTTTCTCAAAATTAGATGTGATACATGTTTAGCCCCTTAACTGGTGCTGTCCCGGATTACTTTAAGATTTTGCATGTGAATTCTAGGGGTGTAATGGTTCAAATTACTCATGGTTCGGTTTGTGTCACGGTTTTAGGGTTTCGGTTCGGTTCGAATTGTGCTATGTTCAGGGAAAAGGGACTACTAACACATAAAAATAAGAACAAATAATCAAGCTACAAGTAACAGCACCAATAAAACAACAGAGCAAAGCAGAAAATTAAATAAGATACTGTATATATACCTGTTAAATTTCTTGTTCCTTACGAACACTAAATTTCTGGATCACCAGTAAAATCAAATCATAAATAGGTTGGATGTTGTGAGAGAATTCTTCTGCAGATCTGGGAGCACAAAAACAAGACACAGAGAGGCATCAAGCTTTTGAACTCATTTATTCTAGAAACTAAAAGTCTTTATATACGGTGCCAAAAGACATCTGGCAGGTTTCATATGTCCAGGGGTTCACAGAATGACCAAATAAGGTATAGCAGTTCGGACAAAAAATGTTTAGCTTAGAAGGAATCCCCTCCTCCCAGGAATAGCCAGAAGGCATCCCTTCCTCCTACCCTCCTATTATATATAGCCAGTAATGTAAAGTGAGCTTAACACTTCACTTCAAGTTGTCAGGTTCAGACCCTTTGATTCTCCCACCCATGAGTGGTTGCTGTGTAAAGGGTGAAGTGGAAGCAACAGAGCCATTAGGGCATGGGATTCTGATGATGGATGCCTCCTCTGTAAATTCATTGCCAGCAGGAGTTCTGGTCCAGTC
The DNA here is from genome assembly GCF_024868665.1 of Triplophysa rosa. NCBI lineage: Eukaryota > Metazoa > Chordata > Actinopteri > Cypriniformes > Nemacheilidae > Triplophysa > Triplophysa rosa. Next base: position 11,028,565 of record NC_079898.1, read on the forward strand.
GGTAGTAGTTCCAAGTGATATACTAAAAAACAATAACTTTGTTGTGCCTATACAGAATGAGTCACTAAAGGAGGTGGTCATACCTGTGGGAACTGTTATTGGTCACTTGTTCACTACTGATCCAGTAAACCCCGTGTCTGTGAATGAGGGCTGTGACAAGACACTTGACCCTAACTTGTTTAACTTCGGGGATTCACCGATTTCAGAGGAGTGGAAGGAAAGATTGCGGAAACAACTGAGCAAAAGGACAAATGTCTTTTCCAGTCACGAGTGGGATGTAGGACTTGCTAAATGAGTAGAGCATAGAATCTGCCTTTCTGATCCAAGACCCTTTCGGGAGCGCTCTAGAAGGATCACACCCGCTGACATAGATGATGTAAGAAAGCATCTACAAGAGCTGCATGCCGCAGGTATTATCAGTGAGTGTCGCAGTCCATACGCATCCCCCATAGTTATTGCAAGGAAGAGGAACGGAGCTGTTAGGATGTGTATCGATTACAGGACCCTTAATACAAGAACAGTTCCTGACCAATACACAACTCCAAAGATTGATGAGGCTCTGGACTGTCTCGCTGGTAGTCAGTGGTTTTCGGTCCTCGATTTGCGAAGTGGTTATTACCAGATAGCCATGGCCAATGAGGACAAGGAAAAGACTGCTTTTATCTGCCCACTGGGCTTTTACCAATTTGAACGAATGCCACAAGGAATCATGGGAGCTCCCAAGACTTTTCAAAGGCTTATGGAGAAAGCCATCGGAGATATGAATCTACTCCAAGTCTTAGTCTATTTGGATGATGTCATAGTCTTTGGGAGGTCGTTGGAGGAACACGAAGAAAGACTTCTTAAAGTCTTGGATCGTCTGGAAGAAGCTGGGTTAAAGGTATCGCTGGACAAGTGTCAGTTCTGCTTGCCCCTTGTTAAGTATGTTGGACACATTGTGTCTAAAGAAGGGATAGCAACGGACCCAGAAAAGGTAGCAGCTGTGACTAGTTGGCCTCAGCCAACCAACTTAAAGGCTCTGAGATCATTTCTTGGCTTCTGTGGATATTATCGCCGATTTATTGCAAATTATTCAGCTATTGTAAGGCCATTGACTGAGCTTACCAAGGGTTATGCACCAACACAGAAAGGAAAGAAGCATGTCAAAGAAAAGCACACTGCATACCTTAAGGAGTCTGAGCCGTTTGGGGAACGGTGGGACCAGGCTAGTACGAATGCATTTAATCAGATAATTATCTGCCTTACCAACGCTCCTGTTCTGGCATTCGCTGACCCCAGCAAGCCCTACTTTCTTCATGTGGATGCCAGCTTGACAGGCCTTGGTGCAGTACTTTATCAGGAGTATCCAGAGGGGCTACGCCCTGTGGCGTTTGCTAGCCGAAAGTTGAGACCTTCGGAGCAGAAGTACACCATACACCAACTTGAATTTCTGGCACTTAAATGGGCCGTTGTGGACAAGTACCACGATTATCTATACGGAGCTAAGTTCACTGTCAGAACTGACAACAACCCACTTACGTATGTCTTAAATTCTGCTAAGTTGAACGCCACAGGTCACAGGTGGTTAGCAGCATTGGCAACGTATGAGTTCAGCATTCAATACCGGCCTGGAAGAAATAACACAGATGCTGATTTACTGTCCAGGAAATACATGGATGACAAAGTTGGTGATTGGAGAGACATACCTGCACCTGGAGTGAAAACCATATGTCAGAGAGTTTGCCTCCATCTGTCTACCGAGGCAAGTCAGCGGTGTGTAGAACAGCTAGGTGCCCCACCTGAATCTATCCCTGAGGCTTATGCTTATCCAACAAGGTTAGAGCTGAAGTCATTGGAGCTGATTTCGAAACCTGAATTGATAAGAGCTCAGTATGAAGATCCAGTGTTGAGACAGGCAATTGCTGCTGTGAAGGAGAGAAGATGGTCCCACAAAGTGGTGGACCCTGAGTTAGTCACGCTGAAACATGAAGCTGGATGACTGTTGATGCAAGATGGATTACTTCAGCGGATAACAAAAATGTCTGGCACAGAAATATACCAGCTAGTACTCCCTTCCAAGTTTCGAGCCACAGTTCTCCAAGCTATGCATGATGACTTGGGTCACCTCGGTAGTGAGAGGATCACCGATCTTTTGAGAAGTCGGTTTTATTGGCCAAAGATGGCTATTCATGTGCAAGAATATGTGAAGAATTGTGGTCCCTGTGTCACTCGCAAAAGTCCCTGTCAAAGAGCAGCTCCGTTACAACAAATAGCAAGTAGTGGCCCTATGGACTTGGTCTGTATTGATTTCTTAGCTGTGGAGCCAGACTCCAAGGGTATAAGCAATGTGCTAGTAGTCACAGACCATTTCACTAGATACGCCCAGGCTTTCCCAAGTAAAAACCAAAAAGCTCTCACTGTTGCGAAAATTCTGGTTGAGAAGTACTTCATACATTATGGACTTCCTGTGCGCATACATTCCGACCAAGGTCGCGATTTTGAGAGTAGACTTATCAAAGACATGTTGAGCCTGCTAGGTATCAAAAAGTCACGAACATCACCATATCACCCACAGGGTGACCCTCAACCAGAACGGTTTAACCGTACCCTTCTTGCCATGCTGGGAACACTAAATGCTGAGAAAAAACGGAACTGGAGCCAGCAGATACCTTATCTGGTTCATGCATACAACAGTACCAGAAATGATGCCACCGGTTATTCCCCTTACTTTCTTATGTTCGGTAGGGAGGCGAGACTACCAGTGGACATATGCTTTGGGACCTCACCTGATGGAATGTGTGACAAAACTCACTCACAGTATGTTGCTAAGCTGAAAGAAGACATGAAATGTGCTTACCGGTTAGCTGCTGAAGAGGCTGACAAGGTTCACCAGCGTAACAAAAGATCCTATGACAAAAGAGTGGTTTTCCAAGCGGTGGACTCAGGAGACCGTGTGTTAATCAAGAACCTGGGGATCAAAGGAAAACACAAACTGCAACCAAAGTGGAATCCTGTCCCATACATTGTCAAAAGAAAGCTTCCCAATCTGCCTGTCTACCAAGTCCTACCTGAAACAGGGAAAGGTGGGGTGAAAGTACTCCATAGGGATCATCTCTTGCCAATAGGGAATCTGGTGAGGCTGCCAACTGTGGAGGCGCTGGAGAATAAGCCTGTGAATAGAAAAAAACATCAGATTGGTAAGCGGAAAACCAGCTCCACTCTTCCCACAACTATAAACAGATATTTATCCTCTTCAGAGATGTCATCACAGTCTGATTGTGAAGTTGGGCAAAAACCCTACAAATCTTACCTAGAGGGTCTGTTACAAAAACGTCGTGCCTTGACCAAGCTACAAGAGCCAACAGCTGAGGAAGAGCAAGTGATACCCGAGGCTGTGTATATGGATGAAGACGGCTCCTCAGTGGGTTCGCCGAGTGTTGAAAGTGATGATTCAAGCCCCAACAGTCCTGTTGATGAAAATGACACAGAGCAGTCAGGGAACAGTAGTGAAGCGATGGAGGACATAAGTGAGCATATAGAACCCATTAGGGAGAAGAGAAAAGTAAAGCCAGTCATTAAGCTCACGTATGATAAACCAGGGAAAGCCAGAGATCAACCAATAACCATAGTTCATAGAGGGGTGGTTATACAGATTGGGAAGGGATCCCGGCATGAGAGATATTAAAGCCATTCCGCCATTAGACTGGAAAGTTTAGGTAAAAGTCTGAATAGGGACATCCAGACGTTTAAAGGGGGGAGGGTGTAGCCCTGAGTGTGGCTATACTTCTTATACAGTGGGGTGTTAAACAAACAATAATTTATTTTCCTTTTATTTTCAATGTATATTGTTTGTTTCCTGGGTTTAAATATGTATATGTTCCTTTGAGGGGTTACAATGAAGAGAAAATGTATTAAGTGTAAGTTTATGAAGACATTGTACTGTTGCTTTAATTTACGTACCTGCTGTTGAAGGTCAGGATTGGTTGAACTGTTGGGAGGGCGGGACGAGAGCTAGCTGGGAAGAGAGAGACGCGGTAATGTAATGAAATAGTGCCAATCTTACGGTTGTCGACAAGATAACTACTTAAAAGTTGGTATAACTATTAAGTAAGATGTAGGAGATAGCAATTTCTCCTGTTGATATTAATGTAATTTGTAATTGCCTCTGCTTTTTACGAAACGGAGCTGAGAACGACGTGAGAGACATTCGAGTTCGCTGCAGTGAAAAACAAAAGTGTATCGAGTCTCTTACCGGACATTCTGCGGAGATAAGTATCCAGATAGCGCCCTGAGATACCGGAGATTCTCAGTGGTTCCTCTGGCTTCAGGGACCTGTGCGCTGAACCGCTGTTGGATTTATTGAACGGGTTGCTCTCGTTCTGCGGAGACGTGGTTAAGTGTACGGCCTGAACGTTCATCTGCAAAGGTAACCACCATCTTGTTTATGTTGCTCATCGAGTGAAGCGGCACGTTGTAATGCCTCACCGCACGCCAGCGTCGTATCAGGCCTGCAACGTTTACGTTCTTTTCCGTTTGCATTTTTGAACATTGATCGACTCCTGGGACATTTACTTGAACTTTGAGCTTGAATTTGAAAGAAGAGACGTGGGTATATCTGTTATTACTGGGTGTTTGAATACTGTTGAGATGCTGTAAATGGTAACTGTTTTATTTCACAGCCTACTAACAGTTAAAGGTGGGGTGTGCACTTCTGAAGTATTGTTTGAGATTCACTAACTACAAGGTTTGTGCTGAAATAATATAGTTTGAGAGGGTTTGATAAGCAGTCTAGTGTTACTTACTTATTTGATCCAAAACCAAGTGTTTCATGTAGTGGTGTATTGTCATTTTTCTGCTTTGTTGTTTATTTTATACATTGTTTATTAAATCCTGTTTGGATTTACTATTGCAGGTGGGTTTACTTGTAATTTAGCAGTTGCTTTACTTGAGGGTATCCCAGAACAAGAAGGTTTGTTAATACAAAGACCATAATATCTATAAGATTGTAGAGAGATCTAAAACTTAAAGAACCTAGGGCCCATTCCAATTTACCTTAAGGGAGTAGGGCGCTACACTTAGACATATATATATTCATACATTTATTGCATAACAGAAATAAACAGGTCTAGTTGGATCTCATAAATATCTTAAGTAATAAGTTTGAGAATATCTTAAAATAAGTTTGAGAAGAACACGGGAATAACAAGGATAACACGGTTATTATAAATCTCCTTAACGGTGGAATGTCGCAATTGCTGCTCTTTCCAAATAGCCATGCACGTTAGATGCTCTTTACTGTTAGCATGTCTGCAAAATCCTTTCGTCTTATCTGTTGCATGTTTCCAATTGCTAAAACCAGTGGTTGTAAACACAGAGTCACTTCCACCAAATTTCCGACAGGGAAAACAAAATGCCGAATCAGTTTTCTCTGAATACTCAAGCCATTCTCTATCTTTGTACCAATTAGCTGAAAATGATCGCTTACAGCCAGTCTTATGTTATAGTTTTTTTCGAAACTGTTTGAGACGAACCTGGGCTGGCTTGTCTTTGCCAAGGTTCTCTGGCACACATAACGGTGATGGCTAGTCATCGTTACTTTTGGTGGGCGGAGTGACAGCGGTGAGTGGCGAAGAGGGCCTACGTCGTTGTCCACACTGCAAACTGTCGGTTCTTTTTTTTACTCCAGTTTCGAATGTCCATGATGAAACGTTAATGCATTGCAATTTGCAATCGTGAAATTACGCACGTAGCCTGCCTGCCCTGTGTGCTTTCCGTACGTAATGGTCTGAGCACGATATATGAAACAACCAATCAAAATGCAACTTTGCCAAACAGAATGTCCTTAACTAAATATTAATTTGTATTTTAATATGCACAGTAGAAATTCAATACAGTTCACAAATGAAATTTATAAATAAGATGTTAAAAAAATCTCATTAATTAAAATTCAGATTAATTTTGATCTGAGGGGGCGGGTTAATCCCAGCGAGGGGGCAACGCCCCCTCACCCCCCCTGTGGCGCCGGCCCTGGCCATGTCTGAGACTTTTCTTATGCGCGCTTCGGATCTTCTCACAGCGCGCAAGCGAGTGTTCTTCTGCATCATCTGGCACTTAAATGTTTAAATTGGCAAGGCTTGAATGAGTGTAGTTTAAACAGCAACATGTGCTGTTCAGGTCTCACCTGCACTCGCGCGCTCACAACACCCGGGTGATGAAAGCATAAATGACTGGTCATATTACAGCATACGTCAATCCTATTGAAATTTGTCTACGTTATTTGATTTGTTGTAGGTATTAAATGTGTATCCATCGACAAACATACATTAGCTGAACTTTGTCAGTCTGTTTTACGCATTATAATTTCTAACGAACCACATTATAAATGCGTCGTCAGATTTAAGATGAGCCACAGTCCAACGTTGAACCATTGGTGGAGAACCGTGCGGTAAAATTTTTTACTGAGAACCGTTACACTCCTAGTGAATTCTTATCTTATTGTGACAAACATTATATCATTGGAATGTCTCTAGAAAACATATTTCATCACCGTTTTATAGAATAATGTGTGTAGGAAGAGTAATTGTTTATTTTTTTTAAAGTGGGCTTTCCCTTCTCACAGTATGGTTTCATACAAATTTATTGTTTTGATTTTGTTCCTGTGCTTGTGTATTTTTTCATTGTGTCTGTTAATTGGAAAAGTTAAAAAAGCATCTCAATGTCTGTTGTGGTCAAATTTCAGATCAAGTGTTAAAACCAATGGAAAGCGTATGGGATTTTTGCAATATTGCAGCTAAAAAACTCACAGACACATCAAAATTTGATGTATCAAGACCAAACTTGATACAACAATTGGTGATCCTTGAGACTTTGCCTCATGAAATTTTGGGGCTGATCCGTAATCCTTTTAAATTATTTTTTATAAAAGAAAAACAAACCTATTATAGGTTTTTCTTAATTAAAATAAACATAGCAAAATCACTTCTTTTTTTGTGATTTCCTTTCTTTTGCAATAATCTGCTAATTTTCTTCTTTCAAAAAAGAATTCATGAGTTACAGCCATTTTAGTGCCAACAGTGGATTTTCACGTGTAGGCTCAAAAAGGGCTGCGCCAGTGAAGAGTTTCAATTTTATTCCATTTTGCTGGAATGATGGCATTCGATGCGAGTCTTTACGTTTAGTGTTCTCAAATTACTTCACCTTCGCTTTACAAAGCTTGCATATTGCATTCGTCTTGTCAAGCTCCTTCTTACCATAGAGTTGATAAAATCCGAAGTTTAAAAACTTTCCCTCGCTAAAATGGTGGGACGGGGTGTATTTCTTTTAGCAACGCCATCGCTATTGCTGAGTTTAAGGTGTGCGGTCTCTCTACTGTCTGGGTGCCGCACCGCTCTCGCAAAAAAAGTTCTGCCTTTTTTTTCCGACAACATCAACAATTGTTATTTTAACTATAAAAACGATTTTTGGAAATCTGTGAATCGATAAGAATCGCTAGAAGACTGAATCGCGATTCATATGTGAATCGATTTTTTCACCCACCCCTAGTGTTGTCAAAAGTACCGGTACTTCGGGTCCAAGTCGGTACCTAAAAATAAAAAAAGTTGTCGGTACCTAATTTTCATAAGACCTGGTACCACCGACGTACCGGGTCAACCGGGTACTGATGCTCTGTCTGACAGGTTGTCAGTCGGAAACTTTTTATAGACACAATAAGACGTGATGAGCGGATAAGCGCGGCTCCGATCCACAAGAGATGCGCACAGAAATACTTCAGATTAAAGTCATATCACGAAGAAAACGAACACAGTTTTGTGGTGAAACGAGGAAGCATCCGGATTTAAGTTAACAAGTTCAAGCGGTAAGTTTCAAATTCTGTTCGCGTTTGCATTATGAATGTTGTAGCATATGTTAAATTAAAGATTACGTTAAAACAAACGTCCCTGTTTGCGTGTTAATTTGTTAGCGCCAATGCTAATCCAGTCAAGTGTCCTTATTAACCATTTAACGCTTTTATAACTGTAATGGGGTAAAAAAGTGGGAGGACAGGATGGGGTTTACAGTACCTATTTTATATAGGCCTATCTGAAATCTATGTGCTAGAAAACTAGCATACTAACTGTATGACTAGCAATGTGTATGTCTTGGATAGATAACTCTATTAGGTTTAAAAAACCACATTTAAACTAAATAAAAATCTATCTGTTGCATTTATTATTTTAATATACAGTTACCTTAATGTAAGTAATCTTGTGTAAATGCAGTATAAAAACTGAGGTTTGTTCTAATATTGCATATGCATGTTTGTTCAGTCAGTTGACTTACTGAAGTTTATTCTATTTGTCTTATACAGCAGCAGACTGAGGAGGATGTTCATCAGCATGAAAGACCCCAGTGAGCACACAACAGTTTCAGCAACAATTAACTTATACTTCATGTATACAAAATGGCATTGCTTTCTATACATTTATATTAACAATGAGCTTTATTAATAAAATTGTGTTTCAATTAGCATGTACTGGTGTTTTGCTTTGGTACCGAAATTGGTACCGAGAACCGTGGAATTTTACTGGTATTGGTACCGACTACTGAAATTTTGGTACCGTGACAACACTACACCCCTAAGGGCACTGCAGCTGACAGACGTTACAAATAAACAAATCAATTTTGCCACAATATTTTTTAGATATAGACAAGAGGTTATAGAATAATAATTTAATGAAAAAACAATCTTGACAAAAATGTTTTTTTTATATTCCTGAAAACGTTGCAGTGCGACATCCGACGGGATCTCCCAGACCGCATCACAAATATTCTGGCCTGTGCCCTTTGGTAAAATAAAAAATTGTGATATTTCAGTTTCAAACACTGGTTCCAGCTTCCACAACACACAAAGAACAGAGCTCCAGAACGTTGACTGTGAGCTGGTGCAAACCAACATTTTTTTTTAGTTTAATGGAACCCTGGCTGTTAGGGAAATGGAGCACATCCCAGATGGCTGATGGTTTGATCCCTTGTAAGGATAGTAGACATGTCGTATGAGCACCTTCTTCTGCCTGCTGTGTCTATGTCCTTGAACAAGGCTCTTAAATCCCATTTTGCTCTGAGAATAATGTTGCGTGGCTGACCTTCTACTCTGATCGCCTCTTGAAATGTACCCGTGCAAGCTATATAAAAAAGGAACAAAAATTCCCTGTGGTACATATTTAAACCTGGCACATCTACTCAATTCAGGATTTATTTTATAATTTGTATTTGATCATTTGCAAATGATTTTATTTGCAGCTGAAATATATAAAACAACGACAATTTATTTACTCTGACCTCCGTTTGTGTATACATGTGTGCTATTTTTGTGTGCATGTTTGTCCAAGATGTCTAATGGAAAAGGTGTGTTAGAGTTTGTGGTCGTGATCTTAGAGGAGTCTAGCCTTGTAACTGGGGGAAATGAGGGAGACCACTCAACCAACCAAGCGTTCATCACCATGGAAGCTTCTCAACTCTCCAGCCAATCAGAGATAATTAACCGCCATGTTCCATCTCAAGTGCACACAGAAATATTGCATGGAAGGAGAGAGAGAGAAAGATAGGTCAGGTACCTGAGGAGCCTCTTTTAAGACCACAGACAAAATCTCTCATAACTGTCAGGAGTTTGCAACAGCTAACATACGCTAAACTTTTACACAGTACTTTTACATAGAGGTCAATAAAACAGTGTACACTACACATTTTAAACTACCTCCTAATAAGATGCAATACATTTATGACACAGTGAAGTCTTGTTTACATTTTTTTTGTCAGCTAAGACTGAAAGATTATAACGATGTGTTAGTTTAACAGTTTTGTCTGACTGACACCCTGTCTACACCGCACGCAAGCAAAGACCATACAACTTATAATAAAAAAAATTGTCTGATGCAACACACTGATGTAACGTTACGAATGCCTTGTTCTTAATGGGTTTGTTGTGTGACGTTGCTCTCGTTTGGTGTAGACTATTCACCAAATGAGTAAATAAAACAACATTTATTTTAGTTTACACTTGTAGAGAATCTAGCATAAGCCAAATGGTCGGAGTCATTGAAAGAAGAGCCATCAACCCCCACTCCCTTTTGTCCTGGTTTCTTTTGCTATCATCATCAAAAGACCATAGCAAAAACCTGGCTCCAGGGGTCTGGTTTTAGAGTTTTGATAACGTTTAGTCTCTCTGTTGGATATTTACGACCCCTATGCTTCAAAGCATTGGTGAGAAGTCTCTGTCTCATCTCTAACTTAACATCTGAGGCTAACCAGAGAAATGTCCCTCACAATAGGAACTTATGTGATTAAACTGTCCTTTTCTATACATACAGTATATCTAACTATCTAGGTTGTGTGTTGGCGCTCGTGCCATTTTAAATAGTCTGTCACAGTTAGATATACAAGTTTAATTCAGGCTTTGTTTGTATGCGTTCCATCTGAATGAATCATGACTTGTTGCAATTCAAACCTGTCCATTTTTGATATCTAAATGTTTGTCTTTACAATTCCTCCTTGTATATATACATTGTGTGACCATAGAACACTTTCTTTTCATTATGTTATAATTGGGAATGATATTTTGTAAAGTTGCCAGGAGGTCATAAAGATGCAAATTAGCTGTTGAGTGGACAAAGAACCTCTTCCCTGCTCAACTGTGATTGGTCGATTCAAAGTCAGGTGGGCATGCCCTCTCATGAGGTTAAATATCGAGCCTGCTCTGAAAATCTTCTGTTGTCTTGTCGTCCTCTCTTCTCTTCCGGCTTCATCTCTTCCTCCGGTCTCTTCGGAGACTGCCCTCCCCCCCTGGGGAAAGGGATGGAACAATGGACTTCTACTGCCACATGGTTAGGAGGCCCGCAACTTTCGGCAGGACTTGCCTTCTGAAACCTTTTGAACAATTCCATCTCTACACGCGCATACGGATATTGGTCCAGCACAGAGCTTTCAAGTATTCGTTTCTATTTATAGAATAGCTGTGTTAAGTCTGTGCCTCTTTGTTAAAGATGATTTTTATTGGTGTTCAGAAATCGCTGCCATGCCCTCTCTCTCTCTCTCTCTCTCTCTCTCTCTCTCTCTCTCTCTCTTCTCACTCTTTCTCCCTCTGCGCTTCCAAGCGCATTTGTGTTTCATGTATTTGTTTGTTTTATATGATCGTCATTGTTTTTGTTATCATGTAGAGTAGAGTTTAATAAACAACCATATATATTCATGTGTGATGGGTTTTCCGTATTCACGCTCACAGACTTGGTCCCTTTTACTGTGTTTCGATTTACGCTACCTTTGCTCTAAATCTTGTTTGGTAAAGTCACGTTACTTATGGCCATAAGATAATGTAAAGTGTATATAATATCATTGAGGCATTTGCTGGACGAATGCATACAAGTATTGTTATGCTTTATATTACTAATCAGAGACCGTAAAATATGTATATTTGATCACTAAACTAAACTAATTCCTTGACTGAAATTGATGTTTTAAATAACTCATTTCATGGATATGATGTTGAAAGATCTGGTGGAGAACCATATTTGGTGAGCTTTGGTCATCAATATAATAACGTTAGCTAAAACCACTACACACTGTAAACATTTCAACTTTAAAACATTCTCCCAACAAAGACAATAAAGTAACAATAGACCCTACCTGTCAACACTCCTGTTTTTCCCGGGAATCCCGTTTTTTCACAACCATCTCCCGCCACCTTCCTGATTTGTTGTTTTTTTGTGAAATTTCCATTTTCCGTAATTTCTTCTGTTAAATTCCTGGAACGCTAATAGGTCGGATTTTGGTACCAAAATGTTGACAGGTTTGACTTAAACAAAGGTTTTTCTGTAGAGTCATAAGATAAACCTCAACATGTAGCTAACAAAGATTTTGTTGACTGGACTTGGATCCTTAAGTTCAAAACTTATCAAAACGTTTGCCCACCTTGCAAAACTATGTAATCTGAACATGCAATATCATATTAAACAGGGGGTTAAAACAACATGGCGAATTCCAAGGGGACCCACGGTGTATGTAGATAGAAATAGTTCATTCTAAGGTAAAAAAAATAACACTTCATTATGTAAGCTCTATGTACACCTCTGAAGACATAGTTATGTATATTATATTTCATTTCTGTCAATAAAGCCTCCATAAAATTACACATCTGACCTAAGTGAAGGTATTTCATTTAAAATCCACTTGGCTTAAAAATTAGGGGCACAGGATGCTTTTGGGTGTACTGTATGTTTAAATTCAGAGAGGACAAGAGTTAGTGTATGACAGAGAGAGTGAGAAACGTCAAAAGAACAATAAAGGCAGAGAGAAAGGAGGGACAAAGACAGAGTGTGAAAGAAAGAGCCATACATATAAGGAAAGATGAAACGCAGGACGAAAATCCAGCCCTCTCTTTTCTCTGTGCCCTTAGTGGCCCGCCGAGCCTCTTGCCACACAAGCATTAATAATGCAGTCCCAGTTCAATAGCTCCAAACCCAGGTGTACATACGTCAGTCTCACCCCCCACTGGGAGAAGTAGATCAACGGAGGAGCAGATATGAACCGATTAAAGAGGGACACGAAGGTGAAAGAAATGAAGAGCCGTAATTGGCAGAGATGAGTTTGCCCTGGTTGCTGGGTTTAAATGCAGAGGTTTAAATGCTGGTTTAAAGAGGTACCCCAGGGCATGGGAAGCAGAGTTTAAAATGTTACCATATTTTTGATCAGCGATTGTACTGATCACATGACAGGTCTGTTATAGCCAGAAGCAAACATCTGCATTTGAACAAGTTTAAACTGAGAATTTGTGTGTGACTGTGTGTTTCTGAAGGAACAGAACTGTGTCTAACAGGCCCCATGATGTAAAGCCAAGTGATCCTTCTTAGCTCCTGGGTCCTACTTATTTTAAGAGCTCTACCATCTCCTTAGTGGTAATTCAGCGCACACACACAGACACTTTAGTAAATATAATCAGCTAAAACCTTAATCCAAAAATATTACAATAAAACATTTTTATTTTAAAATGTAAAAATAAACTGGAGTACATCCGTTCAGCCAAGAGGTTGAGCTCACGCCAGGCACGCTGGTTGATCTTCTTCTGCCGATTCAACTTCACCCTCTCGTACCGGCCTGGATATAAAATCGTCAAGCCCGACGCAGTCTCTCGCCTGTTCGAGCCACCCGAGGGGGAGCTTTCGGCCAACGCCATTCTCCCTAAGGAGATTGTGGTCAGGGCTCTTACCTGGGCTCTCGAGCAGCGAGTAGAGGAGGCCGGACGAGGGGTGCAAGTGCCGAAGGAACGACCGGCGGGCAGTTTGTTTGTGCCGGCTGCGCTGCGCCCCGATGTCCTTCAGTGGGGTCACTCGTCCAAGTTTGTCAGCCATCCAGGGGTTCGGGGAACCCTGGCTTCCGTCCGTCAGAGGTTTTGGTGGCCATCGCTGGTCATGGGTGTCAGACAGTTCGTGTTGGCTTGTCCCGTCTGCGCTAAGTGCAAGCCCTCTCATCGCCCTCTGGCTGGTCTGCTTCGCCCACTCCCCATTCCCTCACGTCCTTGATCACACATCACTATAGACTTTGTCACTGGCCTTACTCCCTCCAGTGGGTACACCGTCATCCTCACCGTGGTGGATCGTTTCTCCAAAGCGGTCCATTTCATCCCTCTGCCCAAGCTTCCCTCCGCCGGGGAGACCGCGCAGCTGCTGGTGGATTCACCTGTAGCATATTCCCCTTGATTAGTGCCCGTTCATCTATTATCTTTCCTGCCTGTTGTCACTCATCCTTAGTTAGCTTTCCTATTTATTTCCCTTTGTTCTCCTGTCCTGTGTCAGACCGTGCTTGTTGTTTTGCCAGCTCTGACTGCCCAGTTCTAGCGAGTCTAGTTCTGTTAGTCTTGTACCTTGTCGTAGTCTTGCAGAGTTTTTGCTTCTCGTCTGCCCTAGTCTCTGCTATTTTTGCTCTCTGCCCCGCTGCAGTTATTGGCCGCCCGGACCTCGATTCTCACGGCATCGGAGCTCTCACCATCTTGCCATTTCGGCGCTTCTCCCTGACGGGTGCAACTTCTCTCTACTGGAATCTTATGGGACGAACTATTCCCCGAGGACTGTTTTGCTGCCATTGGTGCCGTGGACTATTTGCTTTGCTTTTGCCTCACTGGTTTCAATAAAGACCTTGTTACCCCACATCTGAGTCTGCCCATCTGTGTGCGTCATGACAGTGTTTTCTCTTTGGGTTAATCCACTATTCATCACCCCTTTGTTCCTCCAAACTCAAATTACCTTTTCCTCCCCAAGTGGAGCTATTATCAAAATGTCAATGCTGTCAAATTCAATTCAATTCCACTGTTACTTTATTTCTTTTAAAACCCTTTATATTAGGTCAGCATTTGAACCTTTGGTCTGCTTGCATGCGACATGAAAACAGAGTCACTACAAAAAATAGTATTTTGTTAAAAAGCCATGGCTGTTTGATCATGTTTTGCCTCACTAAGGCCACCAACCCAAATCTACACCCGTGTTGTAGTATTTATTTATTTTTCCAAATAAGGACACAAGGATGTGGGGGCAAACAAACAAATTATGTTTACCCTATATCCTAACTTATTATGTAGTAGCCTATTTCTTGTAACACAGTTTGTGTGCTTATGTGATAATGTTTGTATTCTCATGAATGATTCTTAAACGATTGTGAAACAGAGATTTCAATTCTGTGTACATATGTACACACACACAAACTAATACCTACTTTATGCACACACAAATGCATGCATTAACATTATGAAGTCAGAGTGGGCATATGGAATATGAGAGTAATGAAGAAATATAGTAGATGTGACGTGTTCAGCTTCAGTAAATGTCTGTCTTTTGACCTCAGCGAACTGGAAGAAATAATAATATCTTGAAAGCCAGGCACAATATGGAATGTACTTGGATCAACTCTGAGCAGGTATAGCAGCAACACACAAACAAACAATCGCACACACTCACACATGCGCACGCACGCACACACACAAGCTCTGGTTCAGTGCTTCCATGATTCCCATAGCTGTGCAAGAACTCTTGGTACCCCTGATATTCGAACACATTCCCATGGCAACCTATGACTTGCATCCCATAAATCAAACTGCAAAAGCAAAGACCGAATTTAATATAATGCTTTCGGGTTGTTGTATATGTGTGCTTGTGTGGTCCTCTCAGTTTTAATCTTCTGGGATTTGTTCTTTTCCATAGAAGGCTGTACATTATTTGTGTGGTAATCTTTTGAGCTACATCACATTCAGTTTTAGCTGGATTTTTTTGTCCCTGCTATAGGTTTAACACAGCGTGCTAAAATCTACATGGAAGTCAAAAGGCATGTCAGCCCATCCGATTATGAACATGCATCAGCAGAAAATCCTGCTCCTGTCGGACCACAACAAATAATGCTTTATGAAGACTGGAGAGCATGTCTGAATACATCTGTCTCGTACATTTGTTACAGCAGTATCCCTGTTACAGCAGAATGTTCATTTCTTTGCAAAGTGAATTTGCCCCATTGTATTATTACCTCCAAGTAAGAATATTTTCTTGCTAATATCTATATTTATATGGATATTATTCCAGGTATTGCCTATTTCATTCTATTCATTCTATTTACCATCACACCTATAAAAATGAGAATCATTGAGCATAAGCAGCACTGACTGATTCTTGATTGAATATAGTGTATATTTATTTCATTATTTCTTTTGTTTCCAATCCTGGCTATACATTTTCATTAGCATGAATTTGATTAAAATGGAGATTATTACAGTGATTCATTTTTTTAACTAAAAACAAGACTCATCAAACATTTCATTTTACAATAAAATAAGAAATGTAGAATCTGTTATTTAATACATTTTGTTTGATGATGTTTCTTGTCCATATTTTTCGTTCTGCTTTTAAATGACAATGTAAGCAACAAAAATAAAAGGTTAATTGCATGCCAGCTCAATACTGAAAAAAACGTTTTGCCAGGTAGCATAAACAAGTGCTTCAAATGGTAATACCTAAATTATCGTCTTGGTTATGGATGTAACCTCAGTTCCCTGATGGAGGGAAGGAGACGTGTCGCACCGACAGATGGGGTTCGTCTTGAGAACCTATCAACTTCTGACTAGTTTAGAAAAGGCCAATGAAATTGGCGAATGAAATTTGCATGCCGGACTCCGCCCCCGGATAGCCGGGTATAAAAGGGAGACAGTGTGCTGCATTCATTCACCTTTGGGCTGAGGAGCCTGAGAGCCTCTCTCGACTGCTGCAGCGGGCGGCACGTGTTGTGGCATGAAGGACACAACGTCTCGTTCCCTCCATCAGGGAACTGAGGTTACATCCGTAACCAAGACGTTCCCTTTCTGTCGGTGTCTCGATGTTGTGTCGAACCAACAGATGGGGTTCCTATGGAAAACGCCACGGTGATGTGCCGCATCACAATCTCTAGCGAAGCGATGGTGACTGGCCTGGGCATGTCAGACGTGAGCGCTAGCGCGAAATACAGCGAAACAGTTTCTCTTGTTTCTTCCGTAAGGGCCACTGGGTAAGCGCTATTTCCTCAGTGGGGGAACGCGCTACAGAGACCACTTCCTACCGTAGGGAGGAGTTTAGTGGAGACACCAACAAGGTCTCGCCTTCAGGGGAGAACTCATAGGAGGAATTTGCGGACTGAAGGATGTGCCGCAAGGTGGAGGTCCACCTAGGGAAGGTCATGGGTTACCAAGGTGGGAACCAATCATGAGGATACATCAGACGGAACCGCCCGTTTGGGGGGTTACTACGGCTGGAGCACTAGGTCCGGTTAGAGCTATGCAGTAGATAACTCAGGTGGTACCCACCAGCAGGAGGTGCTTAGTGATGGATGGAATGCCTGTTCTTCACCCAGTGGGGGAAGAGGGGAGGCGAGAATAGCATGCTGACCCACCAAGAAGGAAGGGGGGAAGGTGCTTTTTCAGGCGTACGCCCTACCGGCCGCCGGTCTTACCTATTGCCATGCAAGACTCAAGCTGACATCGGTTCTACGCGGTGGCTGTAGAACCTCGCGAAGGTGTTGGGCGTAGCCCAACCCGCAGCTCTGCAGATGTCTGCCAGAGAGGCGCCCTGAGCCAGTGCCCAAGAGGAGGGTGGAGTGAGCTCTCACTGCTAGTGGGCATGGGCAATCTTGGGAACGGTACGCCGTAGTGACGGTGTCCACAATCCAGTGCGCAAATCTCTGTTTGGAGACAGGACCTGTGCAATGAGGCTCACTGGGGGGAAGGCGTACTTCCGCTTGTCCTGCGGCCAGCTGTGCGCTAGAGCATCCGTGCCGAGGGGGGCTTCGGACAGGGAGTATCATAGCGGGCAAAGGGTGGTGTCCAGGGAGGCAAGCAGGGTCTACCTGAGCCTGCCCGAACTGCACCCAAATGAGCTGGACTGCGCGGGGGTGTAGTCGCCACTCTCCGCAAGCCGTCGACTGACGAGAGAGCGCATCGGCTGTCTGGTTCAGGTCGCCTGGGATATGTGTGGCTCGCAGGGAGCTGATCACCTGCTGACTCTACAGGAGGAGGCGTCGGGCGAGTCATGTTAACTGCCGTGAGCGAATGCCACCCTGGTGGTTGATATGCGCTACGGCAGTTGTGCTGTCCGACTGGACCAGCACGTGCTTGTCCTGCATGAGAGGTTGTAGCCTCTTCAGTGCAAGTAGCACAGCCAACAACTCTAGGCAGTTGATATGCCAGCCCATCCATCGCCCCTACACTGCATGCCCATTGCACATGGCACCCCAAACCTGCAGGGAGGCGTCCGTCATCACGACGCGCCTGGTAATCTACCCGAGAGGGACCCCTGTCCGTAGAAAGGTCATTTAAGACCAGGGGGTTAGGGTGCATCGGCAGAGAGGCGTGATGACCATATGCCTGCTGCCGGTGTGCCGCGCTCTCCAGGGAACTCGACTCTGTAGCCAGTGTTGGAGCAGTCTCATGTGGATCAACCTGAGGGGTATCACCCCCGCAGAGGATGCCATGTGTCCCAGGAACCTCTGAAATTGTCTCAGTGGGACCGCTGACTGCTTGAAAAGGTTCAGGCAGTTCAACACTGACTGCACGCTCGGTAGTCGCGCTGCCATGGAGACAGAGTTGAGTTCCATATCGAGAAAAAAGATGCTTTGCACAGGGGAGAGCTTGCTCTTTTCCTAGTTGACCTGTAGTCCCAAACTATCTAGGTGCCAGGGGGCACCAGGTCTCTGTGTGTACACAACAGATCTCGCGAGTGTGCCAAGATGAGCCAGTCGTCGAGATAGTTTAGTACCCGCACACCTCTCTCCCTGAGGGGAGCGAGGGCGGCTTACACGACCTTCGTAAAGACTCGTGAGGAGAGGGACAGACCAAAAGGGAGGGCCCTGTACTGATATGCCCGCCCTTCGAAAGCGAACCGTAGGAACGGGCGATGACGAGGGAGAATCGAGACATGACGCATCCTTCCGGTCGATTGCCATGATCCAATCCTGACATCTGATAGACGCCAGGATGCGCTTCTGCGTGAGCAGGCAGCTTGTGTAGGTGCCTGTTCAGGGTACGCAGTTCTAGAATGGGGCGCAACCCCCTGCCTTTCTTGGGGATGATGAAGTATGGGTGGTAAAACCTGTTGAACATCTCGGCTAGAGGGACGAGCTCAATTGCTTTCTTCGCCAGAAGGGTGGCGACCTCGGTCCGAAGCACGGGAGCATCCTTTCCTCTGACTGAGGTTGACAGGATGCCCTGAATTGGATCGCGTAGCCGAGACCGCTCGTATCCCGTACCGACCGTGACGGTTTGGGAAGCTCTAGCCAGGCTCCCAAGGACCGAGACAGGGGGGCTAGGGGTACGATGTGCTTCATCGACCTCCCAGGGGTTGGTTCGATGGCTGGCAGTGCGGATCCCTCGCCGTGGGGAGGCCCCCGGGGAGGAGATCGGCTCTGCTGACTTACTTGCCTGGCGATGCAGCTCCACGCACCGTCGATTTGAGAGTGCTGAGGGCTGCAGAGTATGCTCGACATTGCGTCTCGCCGCGACGCAACGTCGGGTTGCCAAACACTGTCGTGCAGAGGGCTGTGAAAAACACCCAGAGAGAGAGGAAACTCTTTTTGTGAGAAAGTGGGCGCTAGGCCCCCGGAGGGACCTAGCAGATGTTGGGACGGGGCAGGGACTGTCCCGGATCGATCGACCAGTGATGTAATGGCTGGGGTTGGGCCCGATGGTGTCAATCTCCCTGGGGTCTTCCCATCAGGGCCGCTTCTGCTTCCACGATGGCTGCTGATGGGGCGGTGGTCTCCTCCTTGACGTCCTCTTCCAGGGGGCGGCCGGGGTCGGGGGTGCCAGAGCCGGCGTCAAAGAGGGCTGGGGCTGCTGGGGAGCAGACGCCGCACGGGATCTCGAAGGCCGGTGGGTGGCCGAGTCGCGGCGGGGTAGGATGTGGCTAATCGCCTCTGTCTAGAAATAAAGCTTCAGTGCTAGTTCTGCCGGGAAGACTCAACCTTATGTCACTTACTAAGTATTTTAGATTTTTTTTAGATTTAGATTTAGATTTAGATTCAATTTATTGTCATTGCACATGTACAAGGCAACGAAATGTGACCTCTGCATTTAACCCATCCAGAGAGTAGTGAACACACGTACCCACGGAGCAGTGGGCAGCTATCACTACAGCGCCCGGGGAGCAAGTAGGGGTAAGGTGCCTTGCTCAAGGGCACCTCAGTTGTTACCCGCCGGCCCTGGGAATCGAACCGGCAACCTTCTGGTCATGAGTCCGACTCTCTAACCATTAGGCCACAACTTAAAAGCGGACTTTCTCTGCGTCACGCCTCTGCGCAAGGTTGAGCCAGAGGTGCCTCTCCTGGACCACAAGTGTGGACATTGCCCAGCCCAGGGGCGTAGGGCGAGGTCGGTGGCGGTGCGAAGTTCCTGCATCAACCCTGGGTCGGTCTTACCCTTGTGGAGCTCTTTCAACGCCTTGGCCTGGTGGACCTGCAGGATGGCCATGGCGTGAAGAGAGGAGGCAGCCTGGCCCGCAGCAGTGTAAGCCTTCGACACCAGAGATGCTGAAAACTTACACGCTTTTGATGGGAGTCTAGGTTGACCTCTCCAGGTGGCTGCCGTTTGTGGGCACAGGTGCACCGCGACTGCACGTTCCACCCGGGGCACGTTGACGTAGCCTCTACCTGCCCCGACATCGAGGGAAGTAAGGGCGACGGAACTAGTCTGACGTGAACGAGCTGAAAAGGGGGCGTTCCAGGTCTTACTAAGTTCCTCATGCACTTCCGGGAAGAATGGAACCGGAGCCGGGCGTGGCTTGGAGTCACGCTCTGACCCGAGGTACCATGTGTCCAGCCATGAGCGTTGGGGAAGGGGCGGTGCGGTGCACTGTAGCCCAATGCTCACAGCGGCCCGGGAAAGCATGGCTGACATCTCGACATCCGCCTCTTCCTGGGCTCGACCCCCCCGAAGGAGGGAGCTCCAAGGAATCGTCGGGGTCGGATGCCAGTAGGTCACCCTCCGATGCTGCGAGGGACATCTCATCGTCATCACAAATCGTATCCAACTGCGTGGCTGAGGAACAAGACGGGGTGGGACCGCATCTTGGGGAAAGGTCAGACGACCGAGACGGGGTGCGAGCGGTTTACGAGCGCTTGGCTGACGGATTTACGCTCACAATAATCCACATATCACCCTTGCTGCTCGCCGTAGCGGACGGCAGGGCCGTAGCCACTGCTATCACAGAACGGGAAGCTGACAAAGTGGTGGCTGGCTCCCGAAAGAACACAGCCACCCGTGACCGCAATGTCTGGATCGCCATCCGCCCGCAACTGCACATTTATTTGCAAAAATCATGTTTTTTATTGTGTTAGTTAGCTGTATTTAAAAGTTTTTATTATCAAAACAAATCAACTGCAGTTTGATTGATATTACTTGGAGTGCACAATTGCAAATGAACTATTCGTTTTTGGTTTCAGAAATTACAATAGCTAAATTATGTAATTTAATAAAGAAATGAGTAGCCACTAGAGATCACATGGCGTACTGTGTAGTGTTCTAGTATATCTGACATAGAAAGACAATGCTGAGCTGGTTTAAAGATCACGTATCACAGGCAGTTTCTGCCAATCTCATATTAATCTTGAGTGCCCATGGCTCTCCTGTTTTTGCCAAGTGGTTGATGTCCTTAGGGCAACATCATGTTGACCCTGGGATAACATTTAAATCAACCAATCAGATTTCAGAAATAAATTTACAGTTTATTTTAAGTTTAATCTTCCAACCAGGATTAGGTGCTTCTAGACCATTGTTTTTCATTTAACATTTCCATCTGATTTTAGGGGTAAGTTATGGTTAGGGTTGGGGTTTGGTGTGGGTTTAGGTTTTATTTATAAAAATGTTGTCCTTAGGTCAACAAAATATGTATATAGTTTGATCAACTTTATAAACAGGAGATACATTTCCGGAAAAACACAAGCCGCTAGAGGTGGGACTAGTGGGGATAGTGGGATGGAACTACAGCACGAGGAAGCAACACATCATCACATAATCCCTTTGTGATTTGTACATTATGCACGTACACGCCGATTACCAACAAAACACAGATGTTTGACTTACCGTGTGACAGCACAGGGATCCAGAATTAGAAAAAACTTTCCGAAACAAGTTGGAGTGCTGGGGGAGTGTATCAAGTACAGAAATACTACGTCATTCGTCCAACTCGTTTTTTAACAATTTGACCATGTTAAGCATGAGAAGCCAGCACGTTTAACAGTGTGAAGAAGTCACAATGCATGACATAGCATGATACCCCATCTTTAAGTAAGAGATGTGGCAGTTAAAAAAGATTGCATGTCAGAAGTGAAATGTTGCAAATAAACAATTGGTTTCACTGTCACACACCCTCCATAAATATATTTATTGACAGCATAATCCATCACCTCAAAAACTCTACTGAGGAAAAAACAATCTCTCTCCACTCATTCACTTGCTCTCTTTCACTCTCGCTCTCTCCGTCTGTCTGGCTCTAATAGAATAAGTAAAAGTGCTTCTTCCTCTCAGTGGAAAAGATTCTCTTTGTAAAGCTCCGGGTCTCTTATTGAAGAGCTTAACGAGTGTCATGAACAGACAGAGACAGCCTCACACACCTCGAAGAGTTCTGCGAAGAATAGCTCATCTCTTCACACCCAGAAAACACTTGCACTTCACCATATACACGTGACAACATGTCGATCAATCAGTTCTCATCTTGTTTCATCGTGTCTTATTTGGTAAAAGAGAGTATTACACTAGCTATCTTTTAAAATTTTAATTATCTTGCCCTCTTTTATCTCACTATCTTATTGCATTTCTTTCTGTTTTTCTCTCTTCTCATCCTGTCTTCAATTCCTGCTATTTCTCCCTCTTTTCTCTGTAATTATACAGTAGCAGCAGATGTGTGTGATTTTGTGTGTCTTAATGTATAGGGTGAGAGCTGATTGAAGCCAAATTACTGTTATAAACAATGTTATTAGTCCCCCCCCCCACACACACATTTGTTTTTCTATCACAGTACAAACTTCTGTTGTTTTTAATGATAATTTTTGTTGGAATTTCTAGATGTACAGTATTACATATGTCAGAAAAACTGAATTGTCAGGTACACTAAAATGATTTATGTGGTAACTAAATTGCCTGGTTTTATGAAAAATAAACATTTTTAATGTAATGGGTAAGACTTTTGTCATGACTCTGCTTCATCCTGTCATGTCTATTCTTGGTCTTGTAGCAACTTTACAATAAGGTTTTATTTGTTAACATTATTGTTAAATAACATGAACTAGCAATGAGAAATTGAGTAAAATAGTTTTTCAGGATGTATTAATCTTTGTTAATGTTAAGTAATGTCAATAAAATTAATCATGTTAGTTCATTGTGCATTAACTAATGTTAATGTAATAAAGTTCAATAGAAGGGAAGGAAGGAGGCGGGAACCGGCGAACATTAACAAACTTTAATTCAAAACTAAACAAACAATAATCCAAGAATAAAAGACCGGCAGCCACCTCACGGTCGACTGCCGGCCAAACTTAACAGTTTCCGGGCCCGGGTCCTCTCTCTCGATGGTCCGGTCCCTCGTCCTCTTATGCTCCCGAGCTCCCCCGTGAGGCATGCGGGGACCGGCGGTCGCACAGCTGACACTCGTTGCCACTTACGCCGCCGGCCCCGCCTTACCCGCCCCACGGCTCTCACCCCGCCTTCCTCGCTACATACCCCCATCACCCCTCACAGGCCAGGGGGCAGCACCATGCCTGTGCTTACTCCCCCCCGGGTGGCCTACTCCCATGAGGGCCCCAGTGACTGCGGCATGCACGGACGAGGCGAGAGAACGGAGCCGGGAGCATCCCGAGTGACCAGGACGAGAGAGGGGAGAGAGGACAAAACAAAGAAAAACATGTGGTCCGGTTACCTGACACGCTGCCGATCGGTCCTCAGCCCAGCCGAGGCTCCTCCTCGCGGCGCTAGCTTGTGGTGCTGGACGTCCGGCGGACGGCCCGATCCTCCGGTCGCCTCCTGGTGATGGCTCCTGGCTGAGGGCAGCCGGCATTCCCGCGCTCCCTCCATGGCCGCCATCCCACCTCGTCCCAGAAGCACGGCCGCGGGCTCTCCGTCCCCACCGAATCCTCTTCGTTCCAGCACCACGATCTCGGGCAGCCGCAGGCGGACGCCCTCGTACAGCACTGCCCGAACTCCTCAGCACCGCGAGGCCGCTCGGCGGCGAGGGCTCCTCGGCAGCATGTCCCTCCTTCCTCCCGGGTTTCGGCACCAATGTAATAAAGTTCAATAGAAGGGAAGGAAGGAGGCGGGAACCTGCGAACATTAACAAACTTTAATTCAAAACTAAACAAACAATAATCCAAGAATAAAAGACCGGCAGCCACCTCACGGTCGACTGCCGGCCACACAAACATAAACAAACTTAACAGTTTCCGGGCCCGGGTCCTCTCTCTCGATGGTCCGGTCGATCGTCCTCTTATGCTCCCGAGCTCCCCCGTGAGGCATGCCCCGCCTTACCCGCCCCACGGCTCTCACCCCGCCTTCCTCGCTACAGTTAACATTTGTTAACTAATGTTGTTGTAAAATTGTATTGTATTGTATTAGTAAATACTGAAATTAACATGAACTAAGATTAATAAATGCTGTAGAAGTATTGAGAAGTATTGCTCATTGTTAGGTCATGTTAGCTAATGCATTAACTCATTGTTAACACAACCTTTTTTTAAAGTGGTACCATTTAATATAACTAATTTAACCTGGATTCATTAAGTTGCAGTAGATCCGTATCTATAGATTTAATTTAATTTAAGTAGATTGGGACACAAACAAAAACGTTCCCAGACGTCCTAAATTCGCTAAATTCATCCCTTTACCAAGGTACATGTGTATATCGTCGCTGTCGGGCGGAAACCTCCTGTGTCCAAATTTGGTCAATTTCATATTTTTTCACAAATCGATGCTATTGGTCAGTTCCCATGTGGGTCTGTTATTTTTACAAATTATTAACCAATCTAAAGTGTTGAAAATAGCTTGAGAGCAAATCTCTTAACTCCATTGGACACTTCAGCTGTCTGAGAAGTCTCGTAACTCCACCTCTTCTTCACTCCGCGGGAGCTTCTCGGCATTATGTTAAAGTTTTTTAGACAATAACGAGTGAAAATAGTTAGGTTAGGTACATTTGAGTAGGTCTGTTTTGTTAAAAATCGATAGCTGTAATGCTTCGGTGCAGAAGGAAGCCTGTGAGCCACAAAGGTAAGTTTGCGAGCAGATTCGGCTAATTTCCGCCTATTAGACAGCCTAGTCAGCTCATCGTTTTTTGTATTACATCACTTATAGTTCTTAAACCTTTAAAATAGAGTTTCGGAAGATGTATGTAACCACAGTCGTTAGCTTTGGTTAACAATTGAAGCCTTTTCTCATGTCAAGAGGCTCAACGCGACCGCCGACTTTATTTCCGCGCAGATTAATTTCCGCCTATATTAGACAGCCTGTTTAACGTTTTATTTTGGTATTGCATTACTCATAGCTCTAACATTTAAAATAGAGTTTAGGAAGATGTATGTAACCACAATCATTAGCTTTCATTAGCTCTTAAAGCCTCGTCTCTTGTCAAAAGGCTCAATGCGACGCAGACTTTGATGAACACTGCTGGCAGCAGCGACGTCTGTGTCCGTACCATTCTTATCAATGACAGTGTAATCTCGTATCTCCCTGCTCCCAAGTTATAAACCTTGTATCTCCGATTAAACATGGTTTTGGGGAAATGTTGTGTTAATGTTGGTACACAACAGTATATGATAGCAATATAAGGTATAATACCAACTTTAACGATACAATGTTTAATAACTCAAAAAATATGCAGTTTTTTTAACTTCCTGAAAAATAATGGTTTTGGAGATATGAGGATTCCGCCCAACAGCGGCGATATGTAAGGTAAATATAGTGAAAAACAGTCCATAAATCCATCTGTCACTCATTCTTCATTTGCCATCGATGCTTCTAAGGCTCGAAATATAACAAGTCGCGTCCTCTTATCAAGGAGTTCTGCACAGAGAGCGAACAACACACAGCACCGCCGAGAGGAAAGGCACAACTTCAAATGCAAGGACAGAACGCATCCATTTGTTTTCTCTCACACGGTTTAGCTCCCATAGCCTTGCTCATTCAATGCTTCTCTTATTCACTTAGGCTCTCGCTCACTTTCCCTCTCTCTCCATTTGAGCCTCCCCCGTCTGCTTTCCTTTTAAGTTGAAATTAGTGTCACGAAAAATATTTGCTTTCGAGAGATGTTTTTGTCTGTAATTTTACATGATACATGGCAATAGTGTTAGATTTGCTTTTAAGTGCTAAATGCTTCATAAGATTTTTCTCGTCTCGAGCAAACTGCCTTGACTGATAACAGAGCTGGTGTGCCAATTTAAATGTAAAGAAACATTCTACTGTTCAAGCAGCCGGCTTCTGAAACCGGCCGAAAGCCAAATTTGTTGTCGGTTTCACGTGGGTTAATCTTTTAGCGAAAAGGAAACAAAAAATTGCCAAGTCTGTACGTGTAGTGTGCAGTGAAAAAGTTGCCTTTATACATAATATCAGAGAGTATGAGTGGTTCAGAAAAACCAGTACTGAAATTACACCACATGCAGAGACACACACATTGGGGTTAATTTACTTAAAATGAATTGTGCCTGATGGCGTTGTTTATTTGCACGCACCATCTGCATTACCACCTAATGCACTTGTGCAAGAGGTGGCAGACTTTATTACACAGAGTGCAATCTTAGATAATGATAATTTACATAGAAAAGAGGCATGTTTGCACAAAAATTATAATGTTTTAAAGAGCCAGGTTTCAAGGTTTTTGTAAGTGTCCTAATGTTGTATTAGAGTCCCCAACAACATTTTCAAATGCATCAAAGGTAAAAAAAATGGTGCTATTTTCTTAAAATAAGCATTTAGTATCTATCCATTTCTCAAAGGTCCCTAATTAAAACCTATGGATTATTAAAACATAAACGATTCCTCCGAAGCTGTTCAAATTAGATTAGATTCAACTTTATTGTCATTGCACATGTACAAGTACAAGGCAACGAAATGTGACCTCTGCATTTAACCCATCCAGAGAGTAGTGAACACACGCACAGCAAGTGGTGAACACACGTACCTCCGGAGCAGTGGGCTGCAGTGATAGCCCGGGGAGCAAGTAGGGGTAAGGTGCCTTGCTCAAGGGCACCTCAGTTGTTACCCGCCGGCCCTGGGAATCGAACCGGCAACCTTCTGGTCATGAGTCCGACTCTCTAACCATTAGGCCACAACTCCCCCTGTTCTGCTTCTCTAAGCTCCTCCCTACCGCGAGTCCAGTGTGCTCCGATTGGCCAACTGGCCCAATCAGTTGTGATTGGTCTTTCTTCATACACTGCGTGTCAGAAACGAAACGCCCATTACCACAGTTCTTTTCTCAGGAAGGTTTTTGTAAACAAAGACGCTGTGTGTACAAATGGCATCAGTATTACCATATCACAAGTTTTTATCTTCATAAACTTATCTTCATAAACCATTCAGACTATTGTTTTCTGTTGATCTTTTTTCGTCATAGCTGTGGAAGAACAACGGCTCTATCCAAAAGTTGATCATTACTTTGATTATACAGAGAGGAGTAACTGAGCAAGTTAGCGAGAGCTTCCAAACATAATGCACACACCTTTACATAATAAAATGATATAGTGCTGTAGTCCGTTTTTAAAATAATGACAAGCAAACCGTTTTGTTTGAAGGGGATCGTGACCACAGCTAAACTTGGCACACTTGACACAACCATAATGTGAGACACGTTAGCAAAGTGCATTTGCGTTCACAGCACAAAACACAGCGTTCTCTAGACATGTTGTATACGCAACACTACCTGAAGTGCTAGTGGGCAGGTCAG
The DNA here is from genome assembly GCF_024868665.1 of Triplophysa rosa. Taxonomy (NCBI): domain Eukaryota; kingdom Metazoa; phylum Chordata; class Actinopteri; order Cypriniformes; family Nemacheilidae; genus Triplophysa; species Triplophysa rosa. The sequence continues at coordinate 11,055,993 of NC_079898.1, forward strand.
AGTGTTCCTGTTTCGCGGGAAGGCGGGGATTGTGCTGATGCATTACACTGTGACGTATCGATGTTACACTCAAAAGATTCGAAAGCCTAACGATTTGTTTGGGCGGTTCGGAGTCGACTCCTTACTTTGGAAGCCAATATCTTAATTTATCATGGACTTTTGGAAATAACAACTTTGCAGATCGTCAAAATTGAAGGAAAGCTACGTTACACACTGAAATGCCGGTAATTTTATGAGATTCATGAAACCTGCTCTTTAATGTAAATACTCATGGGGTTGCACTTTTCCAGCAGATTTAGGTGAAAACGTCTTGGTTACGGATGTAACCTCAGTTCCCTGATGGAGGGAACGAGACGTTGTGTCGAGCCGACAGATGGGGTTTGACTTGAGAACCTATCATCTTCTGATTATTTAGAAAAGGCCAATGAAAATTGGCGAATGAATTTTGCATGCCGGGCTCCGCCCCGGAAATCCGGGTATAAAAGGAAGACGGCGTGCTGCATTCATTCACCTCTTGGTCTGAGGAGCTAGTAAGGCGCAACTAGTACCACTCCACTTGATGCTCCTCTTCCCTGACCTTGCACAGGGTCTGTGCAATGAGGCTCACTGGGGGGAAGGCGTTCTTCCGCTTGTCCCGCGGCCAGCTGTGCGCAAGGGCATCCGTGCTGAGGGGTGCCTCGGACAGGGAGTACCAAAGCGGACAATGGGTGGAGTCCGGGGAGGCAAACAGGTCCAGCTGTGCCTGGCCAAACTGCTCCCAAATGAGCTGGACTGTGCGGGGATGGAGTCGCCACTCTCCACGAGGCGTAGACTGACGAGAGAGCGCATCGGCTATCTGGTTCAGGACGCCTGGGATGTGTGTGGCTCACAGGGAGCTGATCACCTGCTGACTCCAAAGGAGGAGGCGCCGGGCGAGTCGTGTTAGCTGCCATGAGCGAACGCCACCCTGACGATTGATGTACGCCACGGCAGCTGTGCTGTCCGACCGGACCAGCACGTGCTTGTCCTGCACGAGAGGTTGTAGCCTCCTTAGTGCAAGTAGCACAGCCAACAACTCTAGGCAGTTGATATGCCAACGCAGGCGGGGGCCCGTCCACCGCCCCGACACTGCGTGCCCATTGCACACGGCACCCCAACCCTGCAGGGAGGCATCCGTCGTTACTAAGACGTGCCTTGACACCTGCCCTAGGGGTACTCCTGTCCGCAAGAAGGTCATGTATGACCAGGGGGTCAGGGTGCATCGGCAGAAAGGCGTGATGACCATACGCCTGCTGCCTGTGTGCCAAGCTCTCCAAGGAACCTGGCTCTATAGCCACTGTTGGAGCGGTTGCATGTGCATCAACCCGAGGGTGACCACCCCCGCCGAGGATGCCATGTATCTCAGGAGCCTCTGAAATTGTTTCAGGTGGACCGCTGACTACCTGACTTTCCCTGACTTTCAGGCAGTTCAACACTGACTGGACGCGCTCTGTAGTCAGTCGCGCTGTCATGGAGACCGAGTCGAGTTCCATACCGAGAAAGAGGATGCTCTGCACGGGGGAGAGCTTGCTCTTTTCCCAGTTGACCTGTAGCCCCAACCGATCTAGGTGCCAGAGCATCAGGTCCCTGTGTGTACACAACAGATCTCGCGAGTATGCCAAGACTAGCCAGTCGTCGAGATAGTTTAGTACCCGCACACCTCCTTCCCTGAGAGGAAGGAGGGCGGCTTCCACGATCTTCGTGAAGACACGTGGAGACAGGGACAGACCGAAGGGGAGGACCCTGTACTGATATGCCTGTCCCTCGAACGCGAACCGCAGAAACGGCCGATGTCGATGGAGGATCGAGACATGAAAGTACGCGTCCTTCAGGTCAGTTGCCATGATCCAATCCTGATGCCTGACGGACATCAGGATGCGCTTCTGCGTGATCATCCTGAACGGCAGCTTGTGGAGGTGCTTGTTCAGGGCACGCAGATCTAGGATGGTGCACAGCCCCCCACCTTTCTTTGGGACAATGAAGTACGGGCTGTAAAACCCGTTGAACATCTCGGCTGGTAGGACGGGCTCGATCGCTCCCTTCGCCAGAAGGGTGGCAACCTCGGCACGAAGCACGGGCGCATCCCCACCTCTGTGAAAAAAAAGTCCTACAAATAAAAAAATCCTACAAATATAAAACTGCATTTTCCAGCTTAAGAAAGAGCCATAATAAAATATCTTTTAAATCCGTCCCCCCGTCAGGGCCGCTTCTGCTTCCGCGACGGCTGCTGACGGGGTGGCGGTTTCCCCTTCGACGTCCTTTTCCGGGAGGCAGCCTGGATAGGGGGCGCTGGAGCCGGAGCCGGTGTTGAAGGGGGCCGGGGCTTCCTGGGAGCAGACGCCGAAAACTTACATTCCTTGGATGGGAGTCTAGGCCAAGCCCTCCAGGTGGCCGCCGTCTGCGGGCACAGGTGCACCGCGACAGCACGCTCCACCTGGGGAAGCTTGACATAGCCTCGGGCTGCCCCGCCATCAAGGGAAGTAAGGGCGACAGAGTCGGTCTGACGGGAACGAGCCGTGAGTGGCGCGTTCCACGACTTACTGAGCTCCTCATGCACTTCCGGGAAGAACGGGACCGGAGCCGGGCGCGGCTTGGAGTCGCACTCGGACCCCAGGTACCACGTATCCAACCGCGAGCGCTGGGGGAGAGGCAGTGCTGTGCACTGCAGCCCAATGCTCGCGGCAGCCTGGAATAGCATGGTTGACATCTCGACATCCGCCTCTTCCTGGGCTCAACCCCCCGAGTGAGGTAGCTCCGAGGAATCGTCGGGGTCGGATGCCAATAGGTCGCCCTCCGATGCTGCAATGGACATCTCATCTTCGTCATGCACTCCCGAGTACGTGGCCGAGGAACAAGATGGGGTGGGACCGTCTCTTAAGGAACGGTCAGACGAACGAGACGGGGCGCGAACGGGTAGCAGACGTGACCCCATGACCGCCTGACCCCGTGACCCCGTGACCGCAACGTCTGGATCGCCATCCGCCCGCAGTGCGGGCAGGACGTATCCACGAAGGCTGCCTCAGCGTGCCGGAGACCCAAACACCTGACAAAGACATCGTGTCCATCCCCTTCCTCGATGAGCGCATTGCACCCACGAGAACAGCAGGCCATGCCACGCTGGAGAAATCTGCTCGAACACCTCCGGAACTGCCGAGACGCCCAGAGGAGAGTCGCTGCAGGAAGGGACCGTCCGCTGTACCACGTCGTAGATTCCAGCAGGAAGATAGCTTCTTCGGAAGTAGATCAACAAAGGTCACAGAAAGATCATCAGATGCGTAGGCTCTGAAAACCAAAAGGTGAATGAATGCAGCACGCTGTCTTCCTTTTATACCCGGATTTCCGGGGCGGAGCCCGGCATGCAAAATTCATTCGCCAGTTTTCATTGGCCTTTTCTAAATAATCAGAAGATATAGGTTCTCAAGTCAAACCCCATCTGTCGGCTCGACACAACGTCGAGAGACCGACAGAAAGGGAACCTAAATTGTAATGCGAGTTCTTAGCAAAGAAGCAGGTTTATGTGAGCAAAAGTGACGCAACTGTTTGGTAAATTTTGCCTCTGTTTTTCTACAAATCAAGGCAATTTGGTGTTCATGTTTATAAAGTGTTGTCAGGCCTGAGAAAACATAATAAATATGACTATATTTGTCTAGCAACTCAGCTCGCTGCTAATCACCCCATCCCTGGCATAGAAAAAAACAATATGTTTGTAAATTTGCTCTGTATAAATGTCTGCAGATGCATAAGTTCTCCCCGAATGTCTGTCTTACTCTGCTGAAGCAAAGCCAAGGCCTGTAAATATCTTCTGTTTGTAAAGCACAATTCCTCCAGCTATCCATTTAGCTTAAAATGGGTTGTCTATTCAATCAAACCCACTGTACAATCTGATTTTACCACTTTTAGTCTGAATGTTCTGAGGCAAACATTTAATTCGCTTGTATTTAGAAATATCAAACAAAAACTCCTTAGGCACAGTCGAACGACGGCAGAGCTTCTCATTTCACACAAACATCCTATTCCCTGTGATGCAGAAATGCAAAATGAACACCATCTACAATTTATTGCCAATCAGCTAGATGCTTACTGTACTTCTTGCATATCATTTGAGATAATCTTTTATTCTGTTCATTTTTAAAATCCAAACAACTGCTGATGCAGTGATCTTTGGAAATATTATTAACTACGAAATAGCCATTACTTCATTTCAAACATCCTAAATTAAACTATTTTCCATGCCATGAAACCCTGACTGCTTTTCTCCATACAATGAATGTATATGATATGATTTCTAAAATCACACATTGGATTTTCATGTTTTATTGGGACTTTTCATCGACATAAGATTTGTAGCTGTACAAACTGTATTCTATCCTATCATCTAACCCTCATCCTAAACCTCACAGAACTTTCTGCATTTTTTTCTTTTTCAGATGAACAGATACTATATGCCACCATCCAGATTGTATGAAGAACACACAGGCTAAATTTACATATACATTTATGCATTTGGCAGACGCTTTTATCCAAAGCGATTTACATTGCATTATACTATAACATTTGTCACACATGTAGTGCTGCCTGCATTGTGAAAAAATATACTTTTTCTGGCAGTTGGGTTGCCAGAAAAAAATCCTAAAATAACAGTTTTCTTCCTGTAAAATTTCATTTCCCCCCACTTTTCTTGTAAATTTTGCGGCCTTTTTTGTAATTTTAAGGTTCTTGGCCGTGTTTTCAAAAATAAACTGTAACAAAAAATAAATAAAAAACGTAAAATAACAGTTTATCCTGAGAAATTGCATGGTTTCCCCATTTTTTCTTGTAAACTCAGGGTCTTTTTCAGTTTTTTAAACTTTTTTTATTATTCCTTAAAATTACAGTTCTATTTCCTTACGTTCCGACCGCCAGAAGCAGTGCTGTAAGCACTAGTGGAAAACCCCTCACGCTCGCGCTTGACCGAGAGTAGAATAACAAAGTTGTCACCTCTTGACTTATGACGTTTCTTGAGCTATAACAACACTGAAACACGTCATATATAACTCATTCTTGCTTGAGTGTGAAGATATTTTGTGCAGCTTGCTGCTGAAGAGTTCTTCAGGTTATTTACTCAAGCTGTTTCGTCACTGACTACGGATTGTATAATTTATACACCGGACGCATCTTCAGTGCATTGTGAGCAGAGATTATTTTTATGCATCTCTTTCTGGGAAGGCTTCTGGCTGCCTGTAAGTTTGAATGCCTTAGTGTTCATATGCACTCATTTGCCGTGGTTGCCTAGGTGTACGAGTGCGCGCATGTGTTTTCTCGCCGGGTGAATTCACTACGAGCGTAGTTCTTTTTTTCGAGTCTTGGATTTCGGGTGAGTATTGATTCGATAGGGATACAGTTAGGTGCTCTAGATGCCCTAATGTTATGGATATCATGGATGGACATCACCAGTGCCCTGCGTGTCTGGGTATGGAACATCTTCAAGAAGCTTTGTCTAACTCGTGGATGGATTGCTCAGTGATGCCGCTCGCGGTGCGTCGAGCGCGGTTGGCGGGTCTTGATTCAGAAGATTTGTTACTTTCTTCTACGAGTACTGTAGCCAATCGTAAACGTCAGCATGTTGTTCTAAGTGAAAAGAAGACAAAAAAGACAAAATCATCTGACTTAGCATGCAAAGTTGATCAGCTGTCCTCTGCAGTGGAGTTGTTACTGCCTCTTCTGGCTAAAGCTCAGCCTAATGTGGAAGCGCTAGAACCGCTAGAGTGCAGGTGGGCTGACAAGTTGTTGTCACGTGAGTACAACTCCACGGCGAGCCTCGGCCGTGTGTCTAACACCTTAGCACACATGCTTGTGGCATTACACTCTTCTCTAAGTGAGATTTCATCTGACCCACTGGTCAGTGAATTAACTGAGCTTGCGTTACAAGCAATGGGCGTTATTGCAAATCATTGTGGCACTGCTCTAGGTACTCTAGTGCAGGCTCGTCGGCAGGTTTGGTTGGCCCAGTGTTACACGCCGGAGAACCTGCCCTGCTTCAGCATCCGCGAAACACGACACCCTCAGTCCTAACCTCCACATAGGTTACTGGAAATGCTAGGCTAAACCGTCAATACGCAAAAATACATTGTCTAGGGGTTACAGTTTACAACCTAACCAGATATTCCCTCTTGTGTGTGTTCAGAACTTGAACGTGTTACTATATCAGTTATGTGTGTAATGATGTAATGATGCTAAGGGAGACCAACCAGAGAATCTCGCTTACCTGGTGGCGTCAATCTTTCTCGGCCTTCTGGGCGAGCCCAATCCTTGCATCCTCGGAGCAAATAGCCCTCGCATCTTTCTCACAAATCCACGTGCGATTTAGAGGATAACTCACCGCGACGATCCCGGCGCAACGTAAAGTCCGAGGGTAAAGCAAAACATAACAAAACGAACAAACAAAAGACACTCTCTTCATTGGGGAAAGTAAGTCCAGGGGAAGTCAATAGGGTTGAACATCCAACAGCCGTAGATTTGACAGTCTCACGCCATGCAGCATGCCAAGATGCATGCCGCCATTGTACTGCCGTCTCGTTCTGTGCACGCCCTGCTGGTATTTCGCCTGTGACTCATTAATTCATGTCTGGCCACACCTACCAATCAGCAGCTCTCTTACGGCTCCCATATCAATATGTACTTTCCCTAACTTCCACTAATCTCATAACACCCAGTCCTCTTTGACAGAAATATGTCGCAATGATTAGCGACGACTTCTGCTGGTTCCTGGTCGAATTTTTGGGCCGGCTGCTCAGGAAGCTTTTGACCGACATGTCTGTTTCTGAAACTAGGTCACGTCATGTGGGGACGGCCTCAGGAACCAGACCACCCCCAGCTACCTCTGGTGCTTGTAATCATAACATGGGTGTGAGATCTGCCTATAAACCTCCACAGCATTTCCAGCATCGGCACCCACAACCACCTCCTCGGCATGGTGGGGCTCAATTGCGTGAACATCAGTCACACACACGGCACTCAGGCCCCCAACGGCGTCCCCCCGTCTCTACAGAAAAAACACTCACGGGACCGTTGACACGGTCATGCAGATTGTGGGCTGTTTTACGGAAAGTCACCTGAATCGCTGGAGAGCGATAACATCAAATCAGTGGCTGTTGACTACCCTTTCGAGAGGGTACCGTATACAGTTCCGCTGTCGGCCCCCTGTTCATACTGGCGTGAGGCATACAGTAGTTCACGACTCTCGTCAGACAGAGGCATTTGCGCACGAAGTTCAAGTGTTGCTACGCAAACGTGCCATAGAGTTAGTCGGTCCCCAAGTTCACCTCGGGGGATATTTTTCCATTTATTTTCTGGTCACAAAAAAAGACAGCGGGTTTCGACCAATTTTAGACCTGCGGAACTTGAATTGTTTTCTGATGTTCTTACCGTTCCGAATGTTGCGCACAGCAGATGTGTTGCAGGCTGTAATGCCACAAGATCAGATCTGCTGTGCCAGTTGGAGGGGAGAGTATGGCACCCACATCCAGATCGACTGAACCTGTGGGTGTGGCCCCTGGGTCCACCGGGCCTCTCTTGGAGTGTTCACAAAGGGCTAGGGACACTGTTCTGAATGCTCGTGCGGCGTCTACTCGAAGATTGTACTCATTTAAGTGGAAGGTGTTTTGTGACTGGTGTTGTACTCACAATGTTGACCCGTTACATTGTCCAGTGGGTTGTGTTTTGGATTTTCTGCAACACCTTCTGGATCTGGGTCGTTCACAATCCACATTAAAGGCGTATGTGGCGGCGTTGGCAGCTCATAGATCTGAGTTTGGTACTGCTTCTCTTGGGTCTGACCGCTTGATTGTTGCCTTTCTGAAGGGAGCTAATCGCCTGTGTCCTTCACGGGGCTTACGAAGTCCGACATGGGATTTGAGTATGGCTCTCGGTTCCTTTTAAGACCGCATTTCTCTTGGCCATAACTACAGCGAAACATGTGAGTGAACTCCATGCATTATCCGTGAGTTCCCCCTGTTTACGTTGGAGTAGTGGATCCGGGGTGTCTCATTGTGGCCCAATCCGGCTATTCTACCCAAGGTTTTGTCCCCACATTTTATGAACCAGCCCATTGTTTTGGCTGCACTGCCCACGGATCAAACCGACATACCGTTGGAGTTGTGCCCATTGAGTCTTTGAAGGTCTACGTTGATAAGACAGCAGCCTGGCGCAAAACAGATCAATTGTTTGTTTGTTTTAGTACTGCACGCTTGGGGTCTGCGCTTTCTAGGCAGCAGCTGGCGCATTGGGTGACTGTGAGGGAATGACACGAGGCCGGTGGCGCGAGTGATAATGAGTGTCAGCTGTGCGTTACACCGGTCTCGCATCTCTCACGGAGGAGCTCCGGAAGCATAAGAGGAGGAGCGACAGGAAGGTATGACGAGAGAGGACCAGGCCTGGACATTGTATGTGTTTTAGTTATGTTTGTGTAGCCGGCAGTCGACCGTGAGGTGGCTGCCGGCCCTTTACTTTGGTTTATGCTTTGTTTATATTATTGAAGTGTTGGTTATTGTTCGCCGGTTCCCGCCTCCTTCCTTACTTTCTTCGAACTTTTTTACAGTGCTGCAGCGACTTGGGGTTCAACCTGCACGTTTTCTCGTTTCTACAGATTGCTGCATTGCTTTCTGCCTGTTCGGATGCTTCGCAACGGGATCCCTCGTGACTGCGTATGTATTCGTCTTCCACTAGTGCTTACAGCACTGCCTCTGGTGGTCGGAACGTAAGGAAATAGAACGTTAGTTACTGGCATAACTGTGGTTCTATGACTAAGTGGAAGACCGCCAGAGTCTCTGGTCACTCGGGATGGCGAGAATGATATAGAGATAGATATGACATGTTTCAAGGTTGTTATAGCTCAAGACATGTCATAAATCACGAGGTGACAACTTTGTTATTCTACTCTGGGTCAAGCGCGAGCGTGAGGGGTTTCCCACTAGTGCTTACAGCACTGCCTCTGGCGGTCTTCCACTTCCAAACTACAGTAAATTCTGTAAAATTATGTTTTTTACAGTGTGGACAGGGAAGATTTGATATTATTGACAGCAAATGCCATTGATTCACGTTTGTCATGTGACTGATCATGCTGTGATAAGTGATATGGACTACTTTAATGGTACCTTTTTGTCCTTTGTGTAGGTTCTAAACCACCATCCACCTTCCTTTTTTAGAAAGGCTCAATGTGCAATATGTTGTTTATCCATATTAAACCCATCGTTCATGCAGGCTAATCCTTAACATTATAATTTTCAGCATTTTTTCATACTTGGGCATATTTTGACACTTTCCTTTCGATGTAGTTCCTAGAATGCACTTAATTCAGCATTATTTAAACAGGAGGTAATGCTGTTTCATTCAAAGTTTAGAAAAGTACATTCAGTTTTTCATTTTCACCTATAAACCTAAAGTTCTTTCTGGGAAGAAGGAGAAGAGAGAGAGCAGTTTCCACGGAAACATATGTCTCTTCAGAAAATAGATTCATAAGTAATTCGGTTATATAAATACCAGATTTTCAAATGTTTTAAATGCCAAGCAATGTCCTAAATATTCAGAAATGTTTTTGTTTAATCACACTGAATTTAGGATCTAGAGTAAATTTCAGGTTAAAGGGAGAATGATTTACTCTTTCAATGTTTAAGCTCCTTCAGCTAGTTCTATCAGAATAAAAGTTAAATGCTATGTCTTTAGGGTTTTCCCTTCCAGTCTGATGTAAAGGATGGTGCTCTTGGGCCTGTTCCTGATATGTTTTCTCGGCATGAGCCGCTCACTTGCTGCACAGCGTGACAGGTGATTGATTAGCTCATCTTTTTCTCGCCGGTCAGACCTGTGCTGGTGAATAGCCGCAGCCTTGACGTGACACACGTGCTGTAGCACAAGCTCAGATGCACATGCTCACCCAACAAGCAGCTAACATAACTAACACACATTATATCAAGCCAAACATAGTTGTCCAGGAAAAATAAAACACACTGTCAAGCCTGATAAAGAGGCGCTGAGATGGAAAAGCAACATTTATTGAGGATACGCTATACACAATAGCAATATAAATTATTTGGGAAAATCTCAACAAAAAGTATGCATTTTTTGCATACAATTTTTTAAAATCATAACTTGTAAGTCAATAGTGCTCAAACCTAGGGGAACATATTCGTAGTTAATGTTATAACTGCACATGTGCTAGGTCACTCAGTCTGAGGGAAACAGACTTCATACATCCTCTTAAAATGAACCTGAGACCAATTAGTTTAAAGTACCTGTGATAAAAACAACTAGAAGTTAGTTGTGAGAAAAGCTCTAGCACCATTTTTTTCACATGCCACTTAGGTTTGACATTTTGTGCTTTATGCAATGGCACTGATGCATTTTTAATGCATCAATGTCATTAAATGTCATACATTTTTAAGTGTTTAAATATTTTTGTGGGCCACTGTATAATTGATTACAGTAAAGCCCTCTTTACTGACTTGATTCTATTTGGCTGTTTTACACATTCAAAGTGGCACTGGGCATACAAGGTAATCTAAGGTAACAAATGCAGAATCCAAATTACAATGACAAACTCTCAGTTCTCTAAGTAAAAAAGACGAGATACGAGATCTGCTTGAGGTGAACTGGAATTCAGCCAAATTCAGACAAAGCAAGAGTCATAGACACAGTGACAGGCACCGAGCCGTAGAGCTTGTGATGAAATAGGCCATTTGCATTTTGAAAGCTTGATGGTAATGTGTGAACTCATCAGGTTCTACAATACTGTACATTCCAACAAAAAATTGTGACTTTTGCCGTTCCACACTGACCTCAGTCACAAATGCTGCCGTATCACTTGAGCGTGACCGTGCACATCTGATGTCATATATCAAGAATGATTCAAGTCTGCTTTACGCGTAGTGCATTAGCCCAGACCTTGTAATTACACACCATCAATAACATCAAGAGGTTTCAACATGGCTATACAGGTTGTAAAAAGCTACAGGAGCCTATATGCAATAAAAAGAACATTCTAAATCAAAAAGTAAGACTTGAAGATAAGAGGGGCTAACTAAAAATTGTATTTCGCTCGGTGTCTTGTCGGCTAAATGAACCTCAGCACATTGTGGTGTAATTTTGTTGCAGACTCATTTCAAGCACCATAAATGCACTATTAACATATTAGAGCAGTGCTTCTGAAAATATGGGGATTTGATTTTTGGTTTGACCTCCATAGTTCATGAATCTTATTCACTTCCTCACACTCTGTGTGAAAATGCCATCTGGTGTATTGACAGGTCACAGTCTCAATGCATGTCTACTTCAGCCTCCGGCAGCCATTTGCACTTCATTACTGTGTAATTATGCCTTTGTTATCATGTTATTACCGTTCACACTTGGCTTGTGGCGTAATAGCAGGGGTTTTATCTAGGGCTCTAAGTGTTCAACAAGTTTATCCCCTTGGACAGGATTAGTAAGGGACATGAAAGAGGGGACGTGAAGGATGAGAGGTAACGAGAGATATGAGAAACGGATAAGAGGAGAAGGCATGGGGGTGCAATAAGAGAGGACCGTGTGATTAAGGGATTTCGCTTCAATTAAAGCCTAGACGTGTTTGACCTTTTTGAAACGTTTAGAGGCAATTCTGTTCCACTTCTACACATGAGATTGAGAGGATATGAAAGCGAGTGATCTAATTGTAAGCAATTTAAACAAACGGTAGGAAATTAGCGTCTGTTAGAGATGTATTTATACTGTTTCGCAGCATGTACTAGTAAACGCTACATATTTTAATTATTTCTTAACCACCTCAGACACGGATACAAGACATGTGCTCAGAGGGAAACATCACTCTACCAACTTTAATCTCTATGCCGTCCTGACATCACTTGGTGCCTGGTTTCAGAGAACCAAAATACATTTTTGTTATAATCTATTTACGCTGATAGTTTTTTAAACTTGTCTCTTTTCTGTCTTTTTTGGAAAAAAGATCTTTCTTTTTAAAAACGTAGAATTGCTTCATAGGTGAACAATGAAGAGAAAAATCAAAAGCAGAATATCATAGTCAATATTTTTTTGCTGTGATACATATACATTATCAGCTAAAGGTAATGTTCAACTTTGGAAAATTGACATTTAGATTTTTGTTTCAAACATATTGCAATAAATATTTTGCATGTATAATGATTGTTTCTGCCAAGAACTTTGTTTCACCCCGGCCAGCAGGGGGGCGCCTTCGGGAGAATCCTGTCAGGCGTCACCAGATGACACTCATTACAGTTCTGGTCGCTCCATTACTGCAGGGGTCGCTGCTGTCACATCTCATCACCTGATTCCATGTTGATTGTCCACACCTGTGTCTCACCCTTTATTAGTCTGTTTGTTCCCTGACTCTGTGTTCCTTGGATCTCTGTGGCAACCCCGAGAGATGCAGAGGATTTCTCACCCAGTGTACTTTGACTTTTGAGCTCCAACCAAGCAGTTTCTATACTGAGATCAGCAAGGTGGCTTACATAATTACCCTTCTCACGGGCAAGGCACTTGACTGGGCTTCGGCATTGTGGGATCAGAGGTCCCCATTGACCATTAACAGTCAGCTCTTCATCAAAGAAATGAAAAGAGTGTTTCTTCATCCAAGCAGTAGAGGTGACGTTGATCGTCGCCTGTTAAACCTCTCTCAGGGGACCCGAAGTGCATCTGAACTGTTTCGCACACTGACATCCATCGAGTTTCGCACACTGACAGCCGAGAGTGGCTGGGATCAACCCGCCCTTAAGGCAATCTTTCACCATGCCTTGTCACCCAAGCTTAAGGATGAATTGGCCTTCCGAGACCCGGCACCCGATCTCGAGTCCATCATTGATGTGGCTATCCGGGTCGACCATCGCCTCACAGAATGCCAGCTGGAACGGTAGCGAGAGAGCAGTCAAGCTCAAGTTGCTCCGGACGCTTTCTCTTCTCCCTATAATGACTCTGAAGAACCCATGCAGTTGGGAGGTACCCGAATATCCCAGGTCGAATGCAGCCAAAGGTTTAGAGAGAGGTGTTGTCTTTACTGTGGTAAATCAGGCCATTTTCGCACAGACTGTCCTGAACTGTCGGGAAAAGCCAATTCTCATCCTGGAGCAGGGACACCAGGGCGAGAATCGGAGTTATTCCCTGCACGGCGGCCTCTGGTCTAACGATCCAGGCCACCATCACCCTAGATCAACGAGACCATCATGTTCAGGTCTTTGTGGACTCTGGAGGTTCCGGAAGCTTCATGGATTTTAAGATGGCCCAGGTCTTAGCTATCTCGTCGGAGACCCTTCAGGAACCTCTTAATATAACGGCTGTGGACGGCAGCCCGTTGGGCTCAGGCCAGGTTACCCAGTGCACGACTCCCCTTCAACTTCAGATAGGGAATCACCAGGAAATGATTCAGTTCTTCTTGATTCACACTCCCAAGCTCCCCATAATCCTTGGCTTCCCATGGTTGACCTCTCACAACCCCCACATTGATTGGTCCCGAGGGGTTATCAGGGAATGGGGGACCAACTGCCAGACCTCAGGGACTGCCTCCTGTTGCCCATCTGAGCCACTTAAGACTTGCCAACTATCCTGTTTAGGTAACCTTGAGGAAGCCCCCCACTCTAGTCTTCAAGCCCTGTCCGCAGAGATCATGGCTGTTCCCAGGCTCATACCCGCCAAGACTAGGTCCCCACCACCCGAGACATCCAGAGTCCCTCCCGAGTATTCAGGTCTCCTCGAGGTCTTTAGTACGACCCGAGCTGCCACACTACCCCCGCACAGAGCATATGCTTGTGCCATAGACCTTTTGCAAGGGACCTGCCAACTTCGTGGAAGACTCTACTCCCTCTCTGGTCCCGAGAGATTGATCCAGTGCGCCAATCTCTGTTTGAGACAGCCCTCCCCTTCTGCTGATCTCCAAAACAGACACAGAGCTGCTCAGAGCTCCTGCGGCTCTGTGTGCGGTCCAAGTAGAGGTGCAATGTGCGTACTGGACACAACACAGATGGGGTTGGGTCTTCCTCCCCGGTGGGAGCGCCTGTAAGTTCACCACCTGGTGTCTGGGGGAGTGGTGGGAACTTTGGGCACGTAGCCGGGCCGGGGTCTCAGGATAGCGTAAGAATCACCGGGCCCGAGTTCTAGGCAATCTGTGGACACGGAGAATGCTTGTAGGTCCCTTACCCTCTTGAGCGCCATCAGGAGAGCTGTCTTCATCATGAGGTGAGAAAGAGCGGCATCTCCGAGGGGCTCGAAGGGGGGCCTCTTGAGGCCCGCCAGGACCGCATCAAGGTCGCAAGAGGGTACGGAGCGCGGACGAGGTGGTAGCCTTCTCGCGCCCCTTAGGAACCTAATGATCAGGTTGTGCTGTCCTAGAGACTTACCAGCAACTGGGTCGTGATGAGCGGCAATGGCGGCTACATACATGTTCAGTGTGGAAGGGGAGAGATTACTCTCGAGTCTCTGGAAGGACAGCACGTTCCCAATCGAGAAACTCCGCGGGTCTTCGAGAAGAGCACCAGGATGAGAAGAGGTGCCACTTATAGGCGTATAGCCGCCTAGTGGCCAGGGCCCTAGCCTGAGTGATGGTATTACCGCCGCAGGGGGTAGGCCACTCAGTATCTCCTCGTCCCGTCCGGGGGCCAGACATGGAGGTTCCAGAGGTCTGGCCTGGGATGCCATAATGTGCCCTTCCCCTGGGAAAGCAGGTCCTTCGTCAGGGGAATCAGCCAGGGGGGAGCTGTCGTCAAGAGCATTAGCTCCGAGAACCAAGTCTGGTTGGGCCAGTACTAGTAGCACTTGATGCTCCTCTTCCCTGACCTTGCACCGGATCTGTGCAATGAGGCTCACTGGGGGGAAGGCGTACTTCCGCTTGTCCCACGGCCAGCTGTGCGCTAGAGCATCCATGCCGAGGGGGGCCTCAGACGGCAAATACCCTAGCGGGCAATGGGTGGTGTCCAGGGAGGCGAACAGGTCTATCTGAGCCTGCCCGAACTGTACCCAAATGAGCTGGACTGCGCGGGGGTGGAGTGCGCATTGGTTGTCTGATTCAGGTCGCCTGGGATATGTGTGGCTCGCAGGGAGCTGATCACCTGCTGACTCCAGAGGAGGAGGCGTCGGACGAGTCATGTTAGCTGCCGTGAGCGAACGCCACCCTGGCGGTTGATATACGCTATGGAAGTTGTGCTGTCCGACCGGACCAGCACGTGCTTGTCCTGCACGAGAGGTTGTAGCCCCTTCAGTGCAAGTAGCACATCCAACAACTCTAAGCAATTGATATGCCCGCGCAGGCGGGGGCCTGTCCATCGCCCGACACTGCGTGCCCGTTGCACACGGCACCCCAAGCCTGCAGGGAGGCGTCTGTCATCACCACGACATGCCTCGTGACTTGCCCGAGAGGGACTCCCGTCCATAGAAAGGTCATTGAAGACCAAGGGGTTAGGGTGCGTCGGCAGAGAGGTGTAATCACCATCCGCCTGCTGCCGGTGTGCCACGCTCTCCAGGGAACTCGACTCTGCAGCCAGTGTTGGAGCAGTCTCATGTGCATCAACCTGAGGGGTATCACCCCCGCCGAGGATGCCATGTGCCCAGGAGCCTCTGAAATTGTTTCAGGGGGACCGCTGACTGCTTGAAATGTTCCAGGCAGTTCAACACTGACTGAGCACGCTCTGTAGTCAGTTGCGCTGTAATGGAGACAGAGTTGAGTTCCATACCAAGAAAGAGGATGCTCTGCCTCTTTTCTCGGTTGACCTGTAGTCCCAATCGATCTAGGTGCCGAAGCACTAGGTCCCAGTGTGTACATAACAGATCTCGCGAGTGTGTCAAGATGAGCCAGTCGTCGAGATCGTTTTAGTACCCACACACCTCTCTCCCTGAGGGGAATGAGGGCGGCTTCCATGATCTTCGTGAAGACTCATGGGGACAGGGACAGACCGAAAGGGAAGACTCTGTACTGCTATGCCCGACCCTCGAAAGCGAACCGTAGGAACGGGCAATGACGAGGGAGAATCGAGACATGAAAGTAAGCATCCTTCAGGTCAATTGCCATGAACCAATCTTGACATCTGATAGAAGTCAGGATGTGCTTCTGCGTGAGCATCCTGAATGGCAGCTTGTGTAGGTGGCTGTTCAGGGTATGCAGATCTAGAATGGGGCGCAACCCCCCATCTTTTTTGGGGACGATGAAGTACGGGCTGTAAAACCCATTGAACATCTCGGCTAGAGGGACGAGCATGATCGCCTCCTTTGCCAGACGGGTGGCGACCTCGGCCCGAAGCACGGGAGCATCCTTGCCTCTGACTGAGGTTGAGAGGATGCCCCGAAACTTGGGCGGGCGTCTGGCGACTTGGATCGCGTAGCTGAGACGGATCGTATCTCGTAGCCACCGTGACGGTTTGGGAAGCTCTTGTCAGGCTCCCAGGGACCGAGACAGGAGGGCTAGGGGTACGTTCTGCTTCATCGACCTCCAGGGGGGTGGTTCAATGGCTGGCAGTGCGGATCCCTCGCCGTGGGGAAGCCCCCGGGAGATCGGCTCTGCTGATTTACCTGCCTGCCGATGATGTAGCACGACGCACCGTCGATTGAGAGTGCTGAGGCCTGCTGATTATCCTCGACATTGGGTCTCGCCATGACGCAACGTCGAGTTGCCGAACACCGTCATGTAGAGGGTGAGAGCGGCTGTGATAAACACCCAGAGAGAGAGAAAACTCTTAGAAGTGGGCTGTTGGGACGGGGCAGGAACCGTCCCGGATCGACCAACCAGCGATGGATTGATGGGGTCGGGCCCGATGGTATTCTCGATCTCCCTGGGGTCTTCCCATGAGGGCCGCTTCGGCTTCCGCCGTGGCTGCTGACGGGGTGGTGATCCAGGTGGTCCAGAAGAGGACCGGGGCTGCTGGGAAGCAGACGGTGCACGGGATCTCGACGGCCGGAGGGCGGCCGAATCGCGGCGGGGGAGGATATGCTTGATAGCCTCTGTCTGCTTCTTTTACTGTTGAGAATTGTGGCTCGACAGTATCACTGAATAGCCCCCCCTTGCGAGATGGATGCGTCGAGAAAGCGGACTTTCTCGGCATCACTCATCTGTGCAAGGTTCAGCCAGAAGTGTTTCTCCTGGACCACAAGTGTGTACATCGCCCAACCTAGGGCCCGTGCGGTCACTTTGGTCGCCTGTAGAGCGAGGTCGGTGGCGGCGCAGAGTTCCTGCATAAGCGCTGGGTCAGTCTTACCCTCGTGGAGCTCTCTCAACGCCTTGGCCTGATGGACCTGCAGGATGGCCTCTCAACAACAGAGATGCCGGGAGTCTAGGTCAAGCCCCCCAGGCGGGTACCGCGACGGCACACTCCACCTAGGGGACATCGACGTATCCTCTAGCTGCCTCACCATCGAGGGAAGAAAGGGCGACGGAACTAGTCTGACGTGCACGCACCGAAAGGGGGCGTTCCAGGTCTTACTAAGTTCCTCATGCACTTCCGGGAAAACATGGCACTGGGGCCGCGCTCAAACCCGAGGTACCATGTATCCAGCCGCGAGCGTTGGGAGAGGCAGTGCGGTGCACTGCAACCCAATGCCGGCGGCCCGGGAAAGCATGGCTGACATTTCGACGTCCGCTTTTTCCTGGGCTCGACCCCCCGAGGGAGGGAGTTCCGAGGAATCATCGGAGTCAGATGCCAGTAAGTCACCCTCCGATACTGCAAGGGACATCTCATCATCATGCACGGTTTCCAAATACGTGGTTGAGGAACAAGACGGTGGGACCGTCTCATGGGGAACGGTCAGACGAGCGAGACGAGGTGCGAACGGTCGGCAAGCCGGTGGCTGACGGATTAGCGCTCACAGTAACCCTCATATCACCCTCGCTGCTCGCCGTAGCGGACGTCAGGGCCGTAGCCACTGCTTTCACGGAACGAGAAGCAGACGAGGTGGTGGCTGAGTCCCGTGGGAACACAGCCACCCATGACGCAACGTCTCAATCGTCAACCGCCTGCAGCGCGGGCAGGACGTATCCTCAAGGGCTGCCCCAGCATGCTGGAAGCAGACATTGTGTCCGTCCCCCTCCTCGATGAGTGTGTCGCACCCACGAGAACAGCGGGACATTCCACGCTGGAGAAATTCGCTCTTTTAGAGAAAAAACTC